>NW_028186468.1:5783014-5808654 GCF_003343005.1 Rhea americana | reverse complement strand
TTTTAAGTACCAGTTCTGGGCTCTATAGCTTGTACACTAGCTGATTAAAATGAAAAATTAGCTTCTGTTTTGTACAGAGAGCACAGTGTCATGATCTATGTGAACATAAGAGGCAAAAAGTCTGCATAAGCATAATGAGTGCACCTTTGGAAGCTTCTCTGAAAGTTTATCTCTACTATTCTGTGCTATTGATTGGAATTATGGTATCTTTGTTTAATAGTATTAAGGAAATACAGACATGAGCTATGTTTCTGATTTGCTGAGTTAAGCTAGAAAGATAATTTCAAGTTGTTTTCCTCCAGCCTGGCACATTTTACTGATCCCATTATACTCTGCTCTGCTTCCTTTACTGAGATTGCTTAAATTTAAATCAAAATATGATTCATTGTTAAACAACACTAAAGGAAGTGGACAAGGACATTTTGCAGTGACATCAATCATGGTACTTTCATCAGTTTTTGAAGGTGCAGTAGATTGCAGGGGAAGTGTGAGCGTTAAAAGTAACTTTCACAGGAGTGAAAATCCCTGAAAATTCTGAGCATTTCCCCTTAGGCCCTGAAGCTCATGCTTAACTTCAATCACTTGAATTGTAACAGTGCCTACTTAAATATGTGACTTGAATTGATACATGGGATCAAACTGGGCTGAACGAAATACTGCGGAACTGAGTATTAGAATATATTTTCCAGGTGTTGGTGCTCAATTTCATCACTTCCACCTCCTTTCAATTTTTTTGATGAATACTATAATATAGCTAAGCAGCACACTAAATCTTCCAGATAAGAACAAGAAAAGACTTTCAGGGATCTTTGGGAAAAATTTCAGCAGAATTCCAATATTTCTCTTATGGTAATACTATATCAAAGCTGGTGCCACATGAGTAGCAAACTCAAATCTTGCCAATTCAGCCTTGATCCAAGTAAGTGAAGGAGCATAAAATAATCTTTGAGCATGTCACCTCACCTCTAAAGTTATATACTTTAAATTAAGCATTCTGTTTCAAAACTTTACTGACTTGAGGTATACGAAAGTATAGTGACTTTTCACTTAAATCCAGATTAATTTCTTGATTTTGATGTTTGTGCTTTACAAGGTTCTATTCCAATGTAGGGTGTTTTTTATGAAACTGCAGTTGAAATCTGATTTCCCCCCCCCTTAGTTCCTGTCAACTAGAAAATGAGATATTGTGAGAAGAGCTGCATCTGTGTATTTTTTTTTTTTTTACTTTGAATTATTTGCTGGTGTGCTGAAAGGAAGCTATAAAACCCTATAATTAGAAGCCAAATCAGCCTTCCCCCCCACCCGCCATATATGTGTGAGGTAGGAAAGAAAGCAGGAGTGTCARGACCCTGCACCAACAGAGGGTGACTCCCGGGCCCACTGTGGTACAAATTTACATGTGTCGATGTGCAGAACTATAGAAGACATCAGAGGCAATCATGTTCATTAGTCAGTTCATGCAGCCTTTTGTGACAGCTTTACCAAAGTCCATGCAAGAATAGCACTGACTCAGCTTCAGTTTCTTAACTCTGCATTGTTTTTCCTGAGCTTTTAGACAGTTTTCTTTGGCACAAATAAAATTGTGTTTTCCTTGTGTTTTTTCTAAAACAAATGTATATCTTCAGTGTTGCTTCTGCTGCGTGTGTGTGCAACTCTACAGCAGGCAACAGATRTGTACATGTTTATATCACTAACCAATTTTTAGCCCATGGGCACATCTTTACAAAGCTGTCTTCTCTATCAAGCAAAGAAATTAAGGATTTTCTTTTGAAGAGACAATATTCAACACTGAGCAGATGTTACAATATCTTGCATGTGATAAGTCATATGCTGTGATTCTTCTCCACTCCTCCATTCCTAAATCTTAAACTAAGGTTTCTATAAATCCAGCGGTTTCTATGAAGGATCTGTCTGAGAGTTCTTTTCAATGTTCTGTTGTAACCGGTTGCTTTGCATAGTCTGAAATATCAACTTCTTAAAATACTTAGTACATGTTTATGAGAATTGATTTTGACTAAGCAATTTGACTGAGTGAAATGTTATATTTCTCTTAATACCGTAACAGTCTTCTGGCACTTGGAATACAGGCACACTTGTTCCTACTTGATAGCTTCTGCATAATCTTCCTGTATTTGGGATAACCAACCTAAAATACAATATTCCATTCTAAATATTTTGGGAAACTTTTTGGCTGGATGACAGGGATTGAATCTTTGCTAATATGTTCTTTAAATCCCCGTTCTATGAAATACAATATCTGGTTGGAGAGTTCATAATAAACACACTCCGCTAGGAAAAAAGTTGTCCTAGTCTGTTTTGTGATATAGCAGTTGTTTTGTGTGGCTTTAGCAGCTAAGCCATGTTATTTGTATCTCATTTWGGAAAGCAATCATGCAGGATAAAGAGTATTATAATTAAAAAATAAAATACCAGGTACTTAAGTTCTATTTCATGTACTGTCATGTTTCTAGTAATGCTATGAACAAAAGATTCAAGATTTTTCATCAAATATAATTCAGCCTAATATATCTGTCACGTTCTCTTGTAAATGTAATTTAGTAATCATCAGTTATCATGTCCTGGATGTTATCTAAATGAGGATTCTGTGTGTCCTTTCACTAGCTGCAGTTTGGGATACAGGCTAACAAACTAGAAAGAAAAGGTATGCCAGCCAGCAAATCTAAGGACGCAAATAGTAATAGGCACCTGCTACTTGTACCCGCTACTCTGTGCTGGTTTTGTGCTTGTTGCTGTTGGAGCTCTGAGTTGTTCTGGCCCAGCTTCTCATACAGACATGTGGCCACCTGCAGGGGATGGCACTGACCCCTTGCAGGAATGTACCAGCCAAAACCTCAGCCCTGTTAGTRCAGTGTGATGATGGTGCTCAGGGAAAAGGGCAGTAATACTGTGCAGTGGTTGTAGGTTGATCTGATACTGTGTTAGGTTTTATCCTGCAGASGAAGGGATGAATGAGCAGCTGGATAGAGGATCTTAAGAATATCTGAAGCTGGATCTATAGCTCGGTAAATAGTCCTGGGGAATGTTGCCTGCRGTCTTTCAGTGTGCCTGAATATATATTATATTGAGTGTTCCAGAACATGATGTTATGTGAATAACACTAGGGTAGAGTTCAGCTGGGAAGGAAAATGGATGCTCAAAGAAGAGGTTGCCTTCTGCATCTAGAGTGCAAGTCACCATGCTCTGATGCACTGTAGTGAACACAGTGGCTGTGGTAATAGCAGGAGCACGCATTTTCAGGAAGGAATTCTAACTCAAATAAGCAAGCAATATTTCTGTTTGCAACTAGACTGATGAGATGAAGAGCACTGAGACCTGTCGCAGCTGTCTCCTAACWGCTTCCTTTATGATATTCCAAAAAGACATGAAGCTGGTTTGGGCATCTAAATAGTRCTTGTGTACTTCTAGTACCTCTGAGGGGGAGCCTAGAGATGCCATAAATAGAACTGGCAATCAAACAGCGTGTATTCCCTGTGAAAATTGCTCTTTACATGAAAGCTGAAGTTTTCTCACACTTACTTTGCATGGCTGACTTATTTTCATGGAAGATTTTTTCTTTTTTTAAAATTCAATTGCTGAAGTTTAAGCAGTTGAACCTTCTCAACTGGCTTGCCAGGGCTAGCATAGACTCTTGAAGGTAAGAGTTAGATTTCCCAGAATAAGACCACTGTATCTGTTTAGTTTTGTCCATATATTGCAAGCTGTTTCCACTATGATGAGTCTAAACATAAAAAAAATATTATCTCAGTCTGTTTATATTTTCATCATTTAATTTAAACAAGATATTACAATGTCTTTGTATCTAAAGTAAACACTTGCTGCTTTGACACTGCAAAATGTGATGCTGTAAACTAACTGGATCTTTTCCAGTTCTACCTTGTGTGCCTTGGTTGGCCTCGAATCAGATTTTAACATTACTATTGGGACACCATTTTCAAAGTAATAAACAATTAAACAGTAGCAATGTAGTGGTGAGGAAATTTTTTACTGTATGACTTCAGCTGCCTCAGGTTTCTGTTTCCAGTGATTTTTACAAGCGAACACTAAATTCCTTCTTTTACTCTTTCTTTGGGCTTTTCACAATCGAACTAGAGCAGGAAAAGTTCAGTGCCATAACCTTATATAAGAAATTTAGTTGCTTTAATAAATTAATTCTGCAAAGTCTTTATTAATCACTCAGAACTAGACTTTTTAAATTGATGGTACTCAGCTATTGTACTTTCTATTAATTAAAATATAGTACTAAGACTATATTGTGTATTACACAATCTCACTGAACTGTAAGTTTTTCAGCTAWATTGAAGGCAGCATAATCATGCACATTTAGCTTTGAAGATGAGCTTGATCACTGATTATGGTCCAGGACTTGATTTTTCTCATCTTTTCTGTTTTGATCATTTATAAGGTCAAAATGGTTATAGAAAATAAGATTAAGAAAGGAAAAATTAAAACGAACTTTCTTATACTCTACCAGAAAGTATCTTAAATTATTTTCATAGCTCTGTCTTCCTCTTGTTTTGTGCAACCTGTTGTGTTCAGTAGAGTTATATAAATTCAAAACAAAAGAAAATGTATTTCACCGAAGTGCCAAAAGGCACATTATGATTTGTTCAAGATAATGCACATTTTTGTATGGATATAAAGAATGACAGTTGCATCACCTGCTGATGGCTGCCCATGAAGAAGACAGCAGTCACTAACTATGAGGATTCCAGTGATGGAGGRAATAATATAATAATGGAGAAGAAAGCTTTGAGGACAAATATAAGACCAAAAGGACAGAGAAAACAAATTTCATTGAACTGGGAGGAAAAACCTTTCTACCTTAAAGGCTGCATCCTATATAGGAATATACGATTCTTGTATCCTATATGTCTATATATATCTGTATAGGATACACTGTTTAGTTTTACTAGAAATGCTAGGTAATACTGGAAAGAAGAGCGGAAATACTGAAAATATGTGGCCTTGGATTTTTATTTTTGTTCTACATAGATTTCGRACACTTGCCTTAGAGAAGCATGTGTTATATTCAGCAGTGGTCCTAAAACTGCAGTACACAAACCACTGAGCAGACATGCAGGATGGCATTTTCTTTTACCTTTCAGTCTCAGGTCTGGATAAAGTATTCCACAGTGTGCAAGGGATCCTGAGGGTTTGCTCAAAAAGTTTCAGTCACATGTTCAASCAGGGAAACCAACGCTTAACTTTGTATCCCCAGTAAAAGTACCTGTTTTCATTTAGACAACATAATTTCCCCTAGATCTCTCCAGGGGAAATCCAAACTGCCACTATGGGAGCCCAGGCTGAAGGTRGTGCCTCTATCTCAAGCAGAGGTCACAGATGTGACTGTTTTCTGGTGTCCTTGCCTAGTTACAGAGTTCATGTAAAAATTCTCAAATAAATGGTATTTCTTGCTGTCGTCCTCTCTGTCATTTGGTCCAATGCCACAAAATTTTAGCAAACTTCATTCTTGTGTAGCTGTGATAATGCACTTTTATGTCCTTGTACACTGAGATCAAGACTGACCCATATTTAAAAATGTAAGATAATCCAAGAAGCCCTTCCCCTCCCTGCTTCTATACAGACTTTCTTTTATGCTGCTTTCCCAAACAATTTTCAGAAGTATCTAATTGTAATGTCGCTGTTTAAATCCTAGTGAGGTTGATGTTTTTTCCATTGACTTTAAAGAGTTTGGGATCAGGCCCTACATAAATAATGAGATTTTCTTCCACCTCAATTTATGTTTAATTTCCAAACTAAGCAGTTATGTCTTTCATCTTTATTCTTTATATTTTTTCATGACTCTGCTTGTTATTTTAAGGAAGCAGTAATATATACAGCATCTATATACACAGAGTGCAATATATATACTCCCTGAAGTCCGGTGGATTGTTTTTGTGGAGGGATGAATATATGACTATAAGAAACTCTTCAGAGTTCATTCAGAATACATAGTTGCTCATTACTTTGTAGCCTGGATTCAGTCAAAGGTATATTTAACAGTAATTTAAGATTTTCTTTTTTTTATTGGTAAAGTCACGATAAATGGTTCAGCAAAGAGATGCACATGCTAAGGGAGAAAAAGCCTTCTGTTAATATCCAGCCTGCTGTTCAAGCTTGCAAAAATCAGGAAACATTAATACATGCTAAATAAGTTAAAGAATAAAGCCAATTATCTCACCTACAGACTAAGGCAAAGTTGTTCCCAACTGTACTTTTTCTAGTGCTTAGTTCCAAAACTAAGTGCTTTTAATTCCAATCCTTTGCATGTGTGTATTATGCTAAGGCCTTTCAGTATAAAATCACATAACACTAGAGATATTAGCTTCTCCCTTCCAGTTTTCAAGTTAACTGTTGTCTATGAATGATATCATCATTGGCATGCTGTCTGTAAGCTGTTTTGGCTATGACATGAAGTACTTCAGATCATACTGTACATTCTGTCAAACACTAGCTTTCATTTTCATTTCTGAGTGGAGGATAAATATTGTCTTTGGAAGGGGTGGCAGTGGAGAAAGGGGACGCTGCRTATTAGACATTGCTGTGGTGGTTTTGTCGTAATGAAACACATTGTTTAACATTGGCCTGGATGCACCCGACCTCCCCATAGGTATGGAATTGTGATCTCTAATTTAAGGTAAACTTAAGTAAGATAATACAATTAAGGTTAGGTTAAGGTTAAGTTAAATCATGACTAATAGAAAGATACCTCCAGGGGGGCAACTCAGATTTTAGGTGTCTGTCTCTGCTGATGTTAGAGAGGCCCTGTGTTCCTAATATAGTACCTCCATCAGGTGGAGTTTCTGGCAAGTTGGACTTCCCATTTTATTAGGAAATTCTATACTGAGAGAAGAATAATGAAGGTTTCAGGAAAAACTGAATGAGCCATCCTCTATGTAAGTTAAAGAGGCCAAGGCATATTCAGGGATCAAAAATGAGAATTAGAAGAGGGATTTTTAAGGTAGCACATAAAATCTTAAACTTTATAAGTCACTGACTGTTATTTAATATTTTCTAATTATCACCTCTGTACTAATGTTCATTTTAAAATAGGTTAGGATAATCCCTTGTTAGGCTTTCCCCTTCTACAAATGACATACTAAAGTGATACATAGGATGGTCTCTTTTCAGAATGTTTTTTTCATTTCATATGTATATTTAAAAAATATTTTACTGAGAAGTGCCAAGTACATGTTTTTCTAGTCCTATAAAGGAAAGAAGAACTGGAAAAGCTATGGGCCAAAGGACATGTGCAGAAATAGTAGGGAAAATATGCTCTTTGGCTTTGGAATATGGGTCTTTGGAAGAGGAAGAGTAAGAAAGAGGAGAAAGCTGGAATGTATACAGGCTCGTTAGAAACTAGGAACAACCAGAAGTAAAGAATTTGTGATGCTGAGATGCTGGCAAATGTTAATGGAGGAAAAGGGGGTGGAAGAAGTGGCATTCTTTCTTTTCACATTAGCTTTTAACATCCACTCTGTAAGGTAGTTGGTTGGTATAATATTCTATTCATATGGCTCCTAAGAATTTAATAATTTAATTTGGGTCATTTGGGGTATTAAAAAAAAAATCACAAATTGTGAAGTAAGTGTTTAATGGTCAATAGAATCCAACACATGATTCAAAAGAATGAAAGAAAACAATTTGTTTTTCTGAACCAAGTGTACACAGCAACCTCACAGACATGTCCCTTCTTGGAACAAGGAACAAGCCTGGCAACTTATTTCAGGGTAACAGTCTTTGATCAGTTCCACATTGCTGTTTGATTTCAAAATTAAACCGAATTAATAGACAATTCTGTTCAAGTGCCCAACTTGATTTAAATGTTTCTCTTGACATGGCACGGTGCTCCTTTTATGAATGAGCTTCATGGCTGTTATGTACATTTAAAGAAAAAGGGTTAGGTCTAACAAACAAAAAAAATCTTATGGAAGCACAGTAACTGAAAATGAACAGTGATTTCAGCATGTTAGTGAGAAAATTCAGGGTCATATTTGAACAGCAATAGGATTTTTTTTAATTGATCTATTTCAATACAGGAGTACTTATTGACCTCCTTTTGTTTCTGTTATGAACCAGGAGCTGATCTTGCCCTCAGATTCAATACATATTTGTCYGTGGCTGACTAGCTAGTACAAATAATTGCAGACACTAGATAGGTTGTCTCACTTATGATATCTCTATCTGAGCTTGTGGTCTAGAACTTCCTTTTGTCATCAACAGARAGAAATAGATGCTTGAAGTTATGCTCTACCATACCTAGAAAACTAAATGAGAGAAATGGGTAAAAAGTAACCTAGATAACAACCTTTCCTGTGGATKTAAATGTAAATATATAGCAAATATTAAGTCAGGTCAGATGATTCCCCTCTTTGTAAGTATTGTCATGAATACAAAATAAAAACAACACTTGCTGTTGGAACAAGGAGGATGAGTAAGGCTTCAGTTTTAAAACTGAAGAACTGCAGACACTTTGAGGCAATGAGCTCCGTTTGGAAAGTACCCTAAGTCTGCATGAAGCCCCACATCTAATTCTAAGATCTGATTAAAAGCTATTTTGTTCTACCCCAAGAAAGGACATCTTTGTCTGGAAAAGTAGAATGAACCCATGGTCTCACAAGATGAATTTGGCTGATGGGCAGGACCACTACTTAAATCCTGAAATATTGCTAAGAGTGTAGGTAATTCAAGTAGGAACTGGTAAACAAGACTTGACAATTATTTTTTCCTTCATCTTTCATACAAATTAGTTTGTCCAAAATAGTGTTTGATAATAGAAGTGCAAAGTTGCACAGTCAGAGCAAGCACAGTTGCAGCACTGAACCCACTGGTACTCACGTACAGCCTTCTAAGGCAGAGCTATATCTACAGCTATAAAAACTTTCTGCACTTTGTGCTGAAGATAAAACAGTGTGTGGCTATGCTACTGTGAGGGACAAACTTTAAAACCCAGCCCTGAGAATATCTTGACAGAAACTTGTAGACACTTCCAAATAAGAATCTTGATGTTCACGTGCCTTTAGCCTAAAGCTAATCACAGTATCCTCAGAGCTACTTTAACCAAGTCCAGAAACTGAACCCTTGGCTTTGTTTCTCTAAAGATAAAATGTCTTTTTGTTTTAAGAAGAAGGGAATAGGGTAGAGGTACTTCTTCCCCTTTTCTTTCCATGCACTCCAAAAGCAAAGCAAATTCGGGAGAGTGATGAGGACTGAAGCCAGAAAGCTAGTTCTGTGTTATATGGCAATACTGTGCTGTGGCCCTGCTCCAAGAAGAATAAAGCTTTTATAGCTAAGGTGACTATTGTTAGTAGCAATTTTGCTTTACTTATCATAGATCCTGGAAAGAGATGAAACAACAGGGAAACAGAAGAATAATAGGCTGACAGTGAATGTTGTCTGGAGATTGGCTTCTACTCTGTTTTAGGGATGGGGTCCCCAGTGTGGCTAAGGGGCAAAGCCATCTACACAAATGATAGTTCTCTCATTTGGCTATTAGCTTTTTGTTAAACTCTTGTATAACTACTCTGAAGCACCTGTGGCCAGCTTTTTAAGGGTACTGAGTCCTCACAACTACCACTGAAGTTGTTTGGAGCTACTYGTTAGAATCTGTCTATGTAGTGTCCAATTTTTCACAGTGCTAGGTAGGTTAAGCTGATCTCACAAATTTGTGATTGCTCCTGAACACTTGATCTGAATTTTCTATTTCCAGTGAGGCTAAAAATGCCAGTAGTTGCCTATCAATAGTAAGAAGCTATGAAAATAAATTTGCAAATCACTCCGCTAAACTGGATGGGAGGGGGAAAGGTAGAAGCTGCATAAAAGCATGAACTTCAGAGCTTTGTATTCAGAGTAGGGTTTGGTTGATGTGCTTCGCTGTAATACACAAAGGCATACAATGAATGCAGAAAACATTAAAAAAGGCAATATTATAATTTTACTAAGTAAGAGAGGTGTCCTGTAGAAAATTTAATGGAGGATCATAGAATTAAAGCTGAATAAATATGTGTTTACACAAAGAGGCAAACTATGTGGGTATATTGCATGGATATAGGCAAYGTTTTTCTGATACTTCTTGACTATGTCTTAATTCACCAGCCTTAGTAATGTGGTCTAATGGGGATAAGAGTTGCACAGCATTTCAACATTTTGCTCAGTGTTGCGAAGAGTTACCTTTGCCTGTAAGTGTGATAGTTTGAATGCTTAGATTCAGGAAACTGAGAGTGCTTTTGAATGGAAGTTGGTGTACACGATAAGCACGTCATTCTGTGACATCCTTTGTGATTATAACAAATGGTTCTACAGTTTTGTCACAAGTTCTCTAACACCTAAGTATTCTGGAGCATAAAATCTTGGTTTGTGTTGAAATGTGTGACACTGTTATGAACACTTTTAGAAGAAATCTTTGAAAAGATATTTAACTAACCCTATGTTGTAGTAGGCCAGAAACTCAACATATGCTGTCTGGGTTTTATYCACCCTAAGTTACACTTCTGCACAACGTTCATGCTGAATCTRAGAGAGTTGATGCCAATAAGGAATGAACTGCAATAGCCAAATCTATCAGAGGATAGCCACTGAGCTCTGAAAGTACACTCCAGCCACATCACGACTTCATACGAAAGATTCATACAAATCCCTTCTTCTTWTCCCTAATTATGTGTACTATGTGTAGAGTCCGACTGAGAGCTACATCATGTTCCTTCCAGTCTTCTGCTGGAAGAGACCTGGGGTGCATCTCAGCATTCACTCGTGGGGTTACTTTAGAAACAGCCAATGTTTCTACAACTAGTATGGCTCTTGGGAGGGGGGGGGGAGAAAATTGTTAGTTTCATTTTTTTCCATAAAGAATGATGAATATTCGATGTGGATGAGGGAGGTGCATTATTCTTTATTTGTATTCCTGGAGTGCCCTTAAATGCTAATTATAGGCCGTGACCTAAAGGTGTTTGCTGATCTGCAGGCACTCTGATAAAGGAAGCTATGCAACATTAGCACTTGAGCAGTGAACGTACTATGATCTCAGAAATGATGTGGGTGCTTCGAGATTGAAAGTTTGAGAATGTTGTCTAAGTTCTTCACTACTGAAATTTTAGCAATTTCTTCTGTGATTTTAGAAGTATCATATATTTATAGAGAAAAGATTGAACTACTCAGAAATGTAAATAGAGCATTTTCCTGGCTGTGGTTTTGGCACATGATGTGGGAAGTATAATGATACAATTTTCTTGATCCTATGTCCTAGTGAAGTCGGAATAAAGCTTTTATTGATTCCAGTGCTACAGAATCTGAATCAGAGTTTTCAAAATATAGTTTTAGAAAATTGAATGAATACATTTCTGACTAAAGCTTAGAGAACTGTGGATAGTAGTGTCAGTGTAAATATAGACTGCTTCATCTCTGTTTCCATTTCCATGTGCACAGTTTATACAACATATTCCTTGGTTGTTGCCRATATTAATAGCCTTTTAAATTTGCTAATATAACTTTGCTCTCTTGTAAATGAGTTTCCTTGTGAAACAATTAATAAAACTGGAATTACATTTCAGCATCTTAGCTGGTGAAGAGATAACAAGAAAGTTACAAGATAGATATGTTAATATAATTCTCAAACCAGAATGAAAATCTCAGCAATGTCCACAAAAACATGTTTCTTCTCAGATTTAATTTCCATGAGAAACTACGTTAAATTAAAACCTTCCAGTGCAATGTCCTTCCATTTTTTGCATTTTTACTACCTAGAGATCAAACAGTTTGACACAGCAAAAATTCTAGTGAGTTAGGAAGAAATGCTGATTGGTTTGTTGGCTGGTGGCCGGGGGAATGTTATGACCAAGTAATTATGTGTTCTGGACAGATGTATTAACCAGGCTTCGAGCTGGAGCCACTGGACATTATTTTAGTCATAAGACTAGAGGAACTGAATCCTTTTCAAAGCRCTGGCTGGCTGACACTGCTTTAGTGATGCCTGTTCCAATGATTCTTTGGCAACAACTTCCAACGCTGCACTTATGACACAGTAAACAAAAACTACATTAAAGGTTTGTTTTTTWATTATAAAGAAGTTGAACATTTCCACTGAGCTCTTTTGCTATTTATCAAGAAGCACTGAAGGCTATTGTAAAGCTTCCATCCTTGTTTCTCTTACCAAAGAACTGGAGCTGTTTAGCAAAACTGTTTTAGATCTGATGATAAGAATACTGCAGAATTCAAGGTTTTTATCAATTCATTGACTTCTTATCACTAAATCTACTATGTAATATTTACTTATTCATCCACTCTGTGAGGTAAGACTGAGTGTTTTTGTTTTTGTTTTTGTTTTTTTTTTTTTTTTGACTGATAAGTAGAATGAGGGAGGTTTTCACTATCAGCTTCAAATTAAGAGAGGGTGAGATTTCTCCTTTGCTGGTAAGTAATAAAATTGTTCTGCAAGATCCTGGAAAATTATATTACTAGATGCACAAAGAAAGTGGAAAGGAAGAAAAGTCTATATTAAATGCAATATTCACTAAAAAGTATAACTTTAATATGTAAAAAGACATAATGTGTGTATATGTTAATCTTTAATCTGTGCCAGGTATGAATTTGAAATATTTCACCAAGATTTGTGATCTAGAAACCAGACATTAAAATGGCCTTTGAGCTTCAAAGAAAAGCTGTTTTATTCGTCTCTAAGCTGTTCAATTCCTGCAAATAATTTGAAAATACACATTGAGTGTTTGGGTTTTTTTTACTTTGTAACTTTAACTGCATGGCTAGTACTTTTCTGAGGACACAACATAGGAGAACAATGACACTATAATATGTAGTGGGAAAGATTTTGTTGTTTTGATTTCTCTCTACAATGATGGATTATGAATGTAAACTGTTATGTAAGGTCATTTTGAACACTGCCCTGGAGGCAGTATGTCAAATGAAGCATAGCAAACAAGTCAAAGTTTCTTTTTCTTGGAGTCCAGATAGATTTGTCTGAAGTGAGAAGGCTCTTTTCTCCCACCAGATTCTGAGGACACAGTATGTAACTGGTAAAATATGGACAACTACCTTGCAGCTGGTATGGGATTCCTAAGAAGTTTTATTTTCAGGTGTCCTACTTGCATGTCTGACCACAGTAAAGGCAGTTTTTCTGTGCCCAGTGTGCACCRTCTGTAAAACATAGTAACATGGCAAAAGGTTGGAGCTGAGAATAGCTACCATACGGCTAAAAGTCTGGTTTGGTTTGTGGGTGGTATGATAAGTGAACACTGAAAATCAATAACAGAAAGGGCACACTATATCTTCTGATAATTCTGATAATGTTAAGAGTGCCTTGTTTGTAGACCCTGGCCAGCTGGGGAGCAATTTGGCCTGCATGTTTGTCTTCCACTCTACTCCTGTTGGCAAAAGTGGAATTTGTCTGCAGACTTCCTCTCCATCTGCSTGTGCTACCAAAACTCCGAAGCTGGAGCTTGCAAGACTCTGAGCAAAGGAAAAGTGGGACTTTGGTTATGTATTTGTTTTTTCTTCATCTGAATAACCCTGCATTAAGGAAAACATAAAGAGAGGAAGGGTGCGGGCGGCGGAGATGGTAATCGGGATCCTATGCAAACATTTATTTTATAATTGCTTTATTTTCTTGATATTTTGAATAAACTGTAACTTGTTGCCTTTGCTATGCAAACATCAAAGAAGGCAGTTACTCAATCCTATGTATTTCCTGATTTAATGGAAACTTTGTGAATAGCAGCTGCTTTTCTAATAGGGAATCAGTGTCAGGAGACTTTTTAAAGGAAGAATCAGGAGATACCTGCGTGATTCTGTTCTGTTGCACTGTCAGTTCTGCTGCTATATTGCTGACTATACACCTGACTAGAGTCTCAGGTCCTAATAAGACTTGAAAGGGAAGTATTTTTTTCTTTTTTATTACAAATCATGGAAGGGCATCAGAAAAGTGTACATTTAACTTCCTAAATAAGACTTCATTGTCTACATCACTGCATGTATCTATTAATGTACTTATGTCTGGGTATAGGCACAAATAATTCAGATTATAATGAGAGCCATTCAGTGGAAGACTAACAGACAAAAAATAATTCCTCTAGTGGCACATTTAACTTTGTTCCAGATTCCTGATAAATCTGAGAGAGGTGACTGATGAAGGAAAGGTTTGAAAATGTCTTCAGAGAGCTGCTTTCTCTGTGGGCCAAATCCAAACCACCTAAAAGTCAATGTCTCCTTGTGCATTCATCAAATTTAGAATAGGCCCGAAGGATCCAACAGGTTGATGTGATGAGAAGCTAAGTGATCACATATGCGTAAATGAAACCATGCTGTCATACGTGCCTGAATTATGTTCATTTAAATCCCCAGAATTGAGTGCTCAACAGTCATTAATTCCTTATCCAATATAATGAGCTTAACTAAATTGTGAGCTGAGGTGCCTGAAAGATTTATGCAAGTTTCTTCTTTTCCTTAACTGGAAAACTTTTAGCTCTAAAAAAAAAAAAAAAAAAAAAAAAGAAAAAAAAAAAAGAAAGAGAGAGAGAGAGAGAGAGATTTAGTCATAATTTCTTGTACTCATATCCAAGATGTTAACATTACAGTATATGGCCCGGATACTGAACTCTCATGAATCAAATACGTTAATGGTTTATAGTTTTCAATAGTTATTATTTCATTTACTCCAGGAACAAACTATGAGATGCAAAAAATGAAYGATTTAATGAGTAAATCTAACTTGGTCTGGACCAGGAGTTGTTCTTTAAGACCCAAAAGTGAAAGATCATGAGACTTTAGGGCTTTTCTTTTTAATGAAGTATACTGACAATCGTGTCAACCAGCTGTAAACATTATATTGCAGCTATGCACTATCCCACAAATTGCTGCAAATTAGAATGAACACGGGTCCTTGAAAGCACTGACCTAGCAGATGAACAGAGTAAAATGACTCACTGAGAGTACAAATGAAGCCTGTAACATTTTTTTCCTTGTGTTAATTTCTTATAAATGTGTTTATGCTACTAAAACTGTGAGAACAGAATTAGAAATACATTTTGCTGTGGTTTTACGAGCGTGCACACAGAAATGGCCTCAGCAACCCATGGCTTTGGTGTTTTGAATGGTAAATGGTGCACTGGTGTAATGATAGGAGCTGGGAACCAACAGCATGTTCAACAAGGTTGAGAAGTGACATTTCCCATGCTTTGCTTGTAGTTGGAGATAGGAACTGCTACCTTGAAAGAGAGGAGGTAGTGCTGACCTGCAGATTGGTGACATCTGTCCTTTTTGAGTCTTGGTCCTGGTTTGCTTATTTTAGAAAGAGAAATACAACATACAATACTGCCCTTTAAAAGCCCACAGATTCTCCTCTTGTGCCTAGCTTGCAGCTGCGGTGAAGTACCACCCGTGTTTGCCACGCTGCGTAGGCTAAGTGTAACGCAGAGGCTGGTTTGGCCCTCGGCTGGCAGATTGTTTTTTCTGGTGAGTGATTCAGAGGCTGATTTACTTTACCCTGCGGTTCTGGCGTATGTTGGATTTTTGGAAGTTTGAGTTTCTCGGGGTTGGGGGGGGAGAGGAGGGAGGTTTGTTTGTTGTTGCTTGTTTGTTTGTTTGTTTTTGGTTGCACAAAATATACTAAGAGGATTACACAGCTCTTAAACACACACAACTGAGGGGCAGATTTTGATTTACACCTTATGGAAGTGTATACAGAGAATAAGCTGTTATCAATATAGTGGCAAACATAAGGCCAACAACCCAGCGCTTCTGTTTCCTTACAAACTAAATCACTTTTATACTGGCAAGACTCTTGATGCAAATATGCTATGGATACAAAGGAAAAAAGTGTATGAATTAACATGTTTGTTTTGTTTTGTTTTCAAGTTAAGAAAAAACACAAATGCTGGTGCTAGTGGCTTATGGCTGATGATGTTTACATGATGATTTGTGTGGGCTAAAGCAAAAAGAACATTTTCATCCTTTCTAATTAGTAGATGTTTGTGCAGCACTATGAAGATAGATGAGAGATGTGCTAAGTGTTATTAATATTCTTTTAAGCTATTTATAATATTTATGTATTTATGACAACAAAAATGTTTCAATAAAAAAGTGAATTATCACAGAGAAAATGCTAAGCTTTTGATCTACTTATACATCACATCACTGCAACCCCTTTCCTTTCAACCTAGAGTTACATTCAAAAGCCGAAAGATATACAGCTGACATTTCAAACTGAATGACGCTACGATAAACTAGGGTTTCTCTAGAAGATAAAATACATCATAAATCGGTGTAACACTTACCTCATTTTAAATATTACTGTCTCCTTTTATCAGGTAACACTATATAACCTCCCGTTACCTCCTTTCTTCCCATATTTTATTTGGTATATTAATTCTGAACAATGATCACAACCAGAATTTTTTTTAATTAAAATCAAATATATGGCTCTGGAGGCTTAGGTTATCTGATAAAAATATTTTAATTAAAAAGATACGAATTCTTTTGATTTCCTGTTAAATTGATAATAATTGAAATGTACAGTGTTAATTTTAGCCTGCAACCAGTTGTTTGAAGAAATAATTCTTACCCTTTTTCAAAGTCAAAAATAAATAAGGAAAAAGAGTTCACGCAAGGGGAGAAGGGAATCTCTGGTCCAATGGTCTCTTTTATTGCAGATTGTCACAAAATCACCCATTATTAGAAAGAACTTATTATATTTCCTTATAAAGTTATTTTATTTTTCTAGGAGTAAGGAAATGCTCGTCTAATTACAGTAGCTGAATTGTTTCTATTTTCGTAGCACTCTACCTATACAGGAGCATTACAGTGCCTGCACATGTACTRGCTTTACATGGAAATCACCTGGGAGACAGGCGTCACGGAAGAGAGGGGTGGCCCCAGGCGGTGCCCCGAGGAGCGCGCCTGCAGCAAGGACGAATCCCCCCGAGCTGGGGGACCCGCTTGCACGAAGGGAGCCCGGCTGCTGCCTAGCAGCCCTGTGATGCCCCGGTAGCGGGAATGGAGGTGGGGGTGGGGGGGAGAGATCAAACATTTCAAGAGCCTCTGAAACCAGGAAAAAAGAAAGTAAATATAGACCTTTCTGAAAAATAAATACCAGAATCTCYTTTTCAGGTATTTTTAAGAACTTCCCAATTTGCCTTTTGCTTCACCTGGATTTAACATGCTGTCATAAAACTCCAGGTCAAATTTCTATTTGGAAACCGATTTTAATGCAAGCTCTTTTTAATATGGATCAGRTGTGGGTATTCACAGTACATGAATGTTGATAATAATTAGGAATAAAGCAAAAGTATAGAACTTAGCTGACAGCTACTGTGTAACTATGTTTCTATATAATTTTAAGGAAAAAATTTGGAAATGCAAGATGCATGTGCACGAGTTGTTGAGGAACTGATCTCTTCCTCTTTGAGATTGTTATATTTAACTAGATATTAAGGTGAGATGTCACTTGGAATTCTTCCATTTAGAATGATTGATTTTTTTTTTCCTTAAGATCTGAGCTGTCTCTATAAATCACTCGTCTGAACCGAGCCATGCTCATACAGTGATTTAATTCTGTTGCGAGTATTCTGACTTCAGATATTAAACAAACATGTCTGGGATACTCAGTGAAAGCTATTATGGAATATTCTTTGGAATAGAAGCAGTTAGATTCATTTCTTTACAGAAAGATGAGATCTTTGCATCTGATTTTCGAATCTGAAGCTGATTAACCAGAATCAACTAACCGCGAGTAAAGTGTCACTGATATTTTTTTTTCCTTAATAACTTTGGTTAACCACTACATGCACTTTATATTCTACCTCTAAGAYGGTGAGAAAATAGAAAGCTCAGAAACTGAGAGCAGCTGTGTATGCTACTTAATACTACGTAGGATTAAAAACTGTTACTGTGCTATCTTCCCCCCCCAAAAAAAAAATAGCAGCAGCTATGCATGGTAGGAGACCAAGGATGCTGAAAGCTTATGTGCTTTCATGTCAGAAGGATGTAAAATGTTACTCTTTTCCTTTAGTATACCTTCTGCCTAACCAAAGATCTTTTTTTATGCAGCTAGGTACYTACCATACTTTTCAGAAGTGCAGAATGTTTTCCACTAACGTTAGTGCAAATCGTTGGCCAGGCTTCTTTTTAGATGCCTAAATAAGATCCTCAAGAGTCTGACAGTAGGCATTTACCTCTAATTCTTTTGTTCAGCAGTCTTAGCATGTAAACTCTCTTAACACATGTAAAATTAATCTTTCTTCCTCTGTGTCCCCTCCAATCTTGCAAACACTTCTGGACTGAAGCTTACCTTTTTGAGTTCCATGGATTGTATTTAGTGTCTAAATATTTTCTTGTGTGTATCAGTTTTCAATTCACATACATTGCTTTGCCTTGATCCTGTCGTAGGGGAAGGGGTGAAGATCTATTTATGCGTACCATTTATTATTTTATATGTTATTTTTTCAGAAGTTTCATAAGCKCTAATGAGAATTACCATTTTGAATATTTCCTGAACTTTCAAGTGTGTTCACCATGTGAATGAGAAGGAAACTTGGTTTAATAAATCAGTGAAATCATGAGCCAGAATTTTAGAAGCAGGTAAGTAACTAGTTTTAATTATTTGACTCTAAATGTTGGTGCCTAAAGTGGTGTAGCTATTTTCTCATTGTCTAATGTTACAACTTGACACATTTGCCTTCCAAATATCTACCTAATTATAGGTAACCATAATAACAGAATTAGAGAGATGCTGAATAAATGTGTAAAATCCACACTAATCCTTAGTGAGTAGAATTACCTCTTTAGGGTAAAATGCATTTGTAATGAACTCCCCAGAAATTTATTCAGTAGTTTTTAATCTCTTATTCCTGTCTCTTTTAGATGGAAGGAAGGAGTCTTTTAGTGGCAGGAAAAGATTAGCAAACAAAACTCTTCTCCACTAGGTCAATAGTATGATTTAAAAACGTATTTTTGGCAACCAGGCATCCAATGGCTTTAATTTGTCTCTTTTCTCATGTCTATACTGTTTGCTGCATAAGATAACAGTAACAACCAATATGAAGAAATTTGGACTGCTTAGAAGTTTTGTCAGTCTGTGCTTTTCTTGAGTATAGCTCTTAAAACAACGTATTTCTTCTCTGTTTATTCTTTTGAATGAATCGATCTTTTTTTATCTCTTTTCATAGAAGGGCAACATTCGTTTCTTTATTTTGTATATGATATTACTGCAGTAGATAACAGGATATTGCAGTCTTTGTGATGATTTAGAACCAAGGAGGGAGAGGAGAGTCTTTCTTTTTCCTTTTCTTTACGTGCTGTTTCTTTACATGCTGTTTCTTTACTTTGTTTGCTTTTGGTTTTACTCATGCTGGATTGACCTGCACATGTGCTGTAGACAGTCTTCTGGCTTACATGCATACACGCACGTGTGGTGCATATACCAACAGGATCCACCCTGGGAATCTGCATGCATTCCTGCAAATAAAATTGCTCTCCCTTTTGAAATGTGTCTCACTGCAAACAAACAAACAAACAAAAAAAMCCCTCAGTATATTCTGAGAAAGGAATGCTCAAAAGTGATGCTCATATTTGAGAGAGAAGGCTATTCATGACTGCCTTTAGCTCCACATTTTTTTTACAGAAGAAATCCTAGAAAGGTGTGAGGTAGTGCTGTMTTTTAGCTTTGAACAATACATACACCCATTACAGTGGTTATGCCTTGACTATGTGATTAATTTTTACATATTTTGATAAGTAATGTTAATAAGACATGATGTTAAGGGCATTTCCAGTTTCCTGATGATACAGAAGCAGAAATAATCATATAGATAATAGAAAAACATAATTTCTAAGAATTGGTAACATTTTTGCAAATTAAAACATTGGTGGAATACTCTTAAATAAAAGAGTATACTAAATTATTTCTACTTCATTTTTCATAAATGATTTTATTGTTTTTAAAAAACAGAAAATTTCAGAGGAAAAGCATGTGAATTCCAATAAAATAACATATATTATTCTGGGTATATGTAAAGTAAAACTGTAAACTGCTGAGGTTGTCTGCTGAAATATTTTGTTCAGAAAGGAGTCATATAAATGATCTTATTTAAAACAGAATTAGAGGATGGTACTTTTAAACATCACAAAGGTGTTACCATCATATTTTGCATTTTATAAGTCTCTGTCATTCTTTAAATGCCGTCCTTTATTTTATTCCCAAAGGGGAGAAAAAAAATCTGACTTCTAACTGTGCTCTACTGCTCAAAGTATGAAAATTTGTTAACAAGGAAGTATAGGATCAATTTACCGTTAAATGTATTACAGAAGTGAAATGTTAAAACACTGCAATGGTATGTTGGAAACATTTAATTTTGATAGGCATGATGTATAGCTAGGGAAGTAAGTGTACTCAAATAATTATGCTGTTTTTGAAAGAGTAGGCAATTTAAAAGCAGATTATCCAATGAGACTCAAGTAGTAGTTGTCAAATTTTCAGGAAGCAATTAAACAAGCAGAGGTTCTCTCTTTTTACTGGCCCTTTCTGGGATACATAGGGATTATGAAGAGAGACAAGAAAAATGACAGAGCAGGCTAAACAGCACACCAAACTCCCCTTGAAGAAACCTTTTTTTTCTTTCTTTTTTTTTTCCTTAGTGGCTTTCTCATTTATAAATAAATTAGGTCAGATTTTGCAATATATTTTGCAGCAGGTATCTGAGAAAACGTGCCCTTTGGGAAGGAGTGGAATTTTCTCGACTACCTCACAGTGAAATGTGTGTTGCCCCAAAAGACCCATTCCCCATTGGGGTTTTTCTTTCTTTCGGGGCTTTAGTTCGGCGCTCAGCCCTTCTGGTTGGCAGCCACCTGGCACCGTGCCTTTGCTTTCCGAAAGCCGGGCYCCGGTTGTTTCCACAGCTGCTGCCGGTGCTGCCTGGCTCTTGGCACGGCTTTCCCGGCGCTCACCTCCGTTCTCCCGCGCGGGCAGCCTGGCTTCCTCACCCCCCGGTTTTTTCACTTTGCACGCTGCAGCATGCAGCCACTGCCTCTGGCTTCTCGGTGAGGTTGTCCCTCACGGCGATCCGCTCTTCGCTGAGGTCCTGGTTCAGCTGCGATCCGAAGGTGCCTGTCTCTGGGGGTGGAAACCAGGAGCTTTCCTGTGCTTTCAGGCCAGCGGGTGGGTGCAGTCAGATAATCAAAAAATCACCTGCTGGCCAGGGGGAGCCGGCTTGGAAACACGTGGGGCAGGATTGTGTCTTTAAGCCCACCTATCTCCAGWGCTTCGCTTGCCTCATTTGGGGATGGACCCAATTGCCCCGTCTTCTGTGCCACATAACCCAAAATACTCCACAGAGATGGAGGGTACCTGGATGCATCCTTTGACTTTTAATCCATTTTTTACATTTCTTCTGTGTACAGCAATTGTGGTTAGGGAACTTTCCTAGGAAGTGCGGGTTCGAGCCCTACCAGGTTTTACAGTGCATCGAGTCTCAGTCTCCCGTTTCCTGGGTATCTGCTTCAGCCAATTAACGATAGTGCAACAACATGCTGTTTCTTAAGTAAAGTAAATACAGTTGCAGTTTATAAGGAGCTTCTACTAGCAGAAGGTATTATTAGTGTAAGTCTTTTGGATGAGGGTCCTCAGGGGATTTCCMCAGAGAAATTTTTACTTTCTCAGTCTTGCGTGGGGGGCTTAGTTCTCATTATTCAGGGTTAAATTCAAAGTGCATGGGAAATTAGAAAGGACACAGCTATTGAACTGAAGTATTATGGAAACAAGTTGAAAGAAAAATTATGTATCTAAGTCTAAAACCATGATTCAGAAATCCTGCAGCTTTTATYGTGCCTAATCCTTAGTTGTGGTTTCTAGGTTTTGTCTCCTTGGACAGGTTTCAGCAGCCATAAACAAGTCAGGCAAAATTGAATAGTTTTGTAAATTTGTATCTAGCAATCCTATGAATCAGCCACTGAGTAGGTAATAAGTGTTGTATTCAAATCTAGAGGGTTTCTGACTTCTGGAAGATGAGAAAAATGCTAATTTATGTACTTTGTATGTTTTGGAGCATCTCTAATAATACAGTGCCCTGTGAGAAGAGTTCAGTAGTTGTTCCTTTTTGTCTTCACTTCTGTGCCAGTGACTTCTGCTAGTGAGGGTAAGGACAAGATCTCCSGGGAAAAAGAGACTAGCCAAGTTTAAGTTTGTCAAAATATCGGAATTCTTTGGTGAACTATGGCTGAGTTTTGGATTCCATAGTGGGATACAGAACCCTGAACAGTCAGTCTAGTCCCAGGCTAAGCTTTGGCACATAGACACTGCTTTGGAGAGGGCTTATGTATCTCATATCAGTCATTTTTAAGTCAAATAGAACTGAAACCTGATGCTATTTAAAATACAATAACTTTAATGGTGTTTATGAATTTATAACTGTGAAGTATCTAGTTTTTGGCAGGAAGGTAGTATTCACGGTGTTTAAAAGAAAAAAAGTTCTTCAGAAAGGGATGACTCAGTTTCAGTTGTTCCCTGTTTTGTCCAAATRTTGTCTCACTATCAAGGATTTTTTTCCCTAAATTTGTATACATTGGTTTATAGAGCTGCTATTCAGGGGAGAAAATAAATTAAAGCTCAGCATATAGTTATGCAATTCTGTATGTGTGTTACAGCTTTTCTTTCTATTCTTGACAGGCACATGATGACTTTCTGRAAACAGTCTAGCCACAATTTGCAAAGTAGAGAAACTAATAAGCCCTGTCCGGCCTGAATAATAAGCTGTACTTCCATGACAAGGCTCATGGCAGGGTTATTAGCTCAGGCAAAAGGAAATATACTACTACTTCTGCATCTATGCTGATTGTACAAAGTAACTCACATCAGTCTGCGCCATCCTCTCCCAGCACTCGTTAGTTGAGCATTAGTGCCTGTGAAGCCTGGATGGTTGTGTCTCCTCCTTCACGAGCTCTGGATGATTTTGATACATTGGAAGCTTTGAATAGCTCCTCACCCACCTTATGCCAATATCCTCCAAACGTATTTTCAGTCTGTAGCAGCAGGAATCTGCTACAGAAGTGTCCAAGCCACAAAAACGGTTTTCATGCTCATTCTAAAATTTCCACTCCTCTTTTTCTATGTATTCCAGCAGAGTAGACTCAAGAGGAGAAATCRTGATGCAGCAGGTTTCTCCGAGGACTGCCTCGCTAGAGGGGTACAGGCAGGAAAAAAGCATATCCTATATGTTCCTATATGAGCCTTGGGGAAACCTCCTCCAGTGCCCTGCAACTGAAATTCCCAGCTGCACTGCACAAAGTAGTGGGCAGCCCCCAAAGCTGCTGGGGGAACTCCGGGACCGTGTACTACAGACTCAGGAGGGTAGGCAGGAAGGGTGCCGATGTATCGTGAATACCCAAGCTGACATTAAATTGCGTTCCAAAAGCCCTTTCTCTCCTGGCTCATTTCTGAGGCATGAAATTTCTCCTGTGAGCTTATTGCAGACTTTCCCCTCTTCACTTGCCTAAGGAGCTCTTAATTCCCCAGGGAAACCAGTGCTTTGGCCACTGTCTCACTTGGTGCTAGGACAAGTGTGGAAAGTTCCCATCCTGTCAACCAAGCCAGAAAAGGCTCTCTTCTGCTGCTTTCTTATCCTCTCATGCAATAGATTAATGCAGGTTTCTCTCTAAGACAGCAAAATATAATTATAATTGTTTGCCTTACTGTTCCATGCTTTCAGCTACAGGATGCAGAAGTCCTGATTAATGCTCTTAACTACCAAACAACATCCACTGTGCTCTGTTATTATGACTGGAAGTCAGTGACTGGACCCTTAGAGTGATACTTCCTTTTAAAATCCACAGTCGTCTCATCCAATAACATTTCCATAATTAATCCCTTAGAAGTGAACTTGTAAACTAGGTGTACGCATTCATTTCATAACTGGCTTTTCAGAACTTGAGTAAGATGCTGTCTTTTTAAATATTTGGACAATCACCTTAAATGTTTTCTTTTCCTTGCAAATTCTTAAACCTTTTTCAGATAACTTAGCTTTATGTTTTCCAGATCAGCTGTGTATTTCCGTATCAAAATTATGGAAATTATGACAGTAGATGCATGCTGGCAGAAGCTATCTTTCTTAAGACTCTCTGTGGTCACAGTCTTGATGGGCTGGAGCAGGGCAAGAGGACATTGCTGTTCTGCCGTTGCGCTGTATGCTTAGCAGTGTATGCACTGCACCAGGTAGTGAAGGGACTACAGGCTCTTTTCAACCTCTCCATTCTTTGTAAACCCAAATGTGCACCTGTATATAAAGAATTGACCACCATTTCTAACAACATTTACTTTTGCATCTGATGTATAGATGTTGGCAGAAGCAGGTATCAGAAACAGTACTAATATTTATTGTTAGGCACACATATACATGAACATGAATTCAGTTCTAGGATAGATCTGTTAACTGAGTAACTTTTTTTTCTTAATTGATATACCTGAAGAGAACTGATCTTGCTGTCTTTGGAGCTGCAGGCCTGCTGATGTTAATGAAAGTGGTCCTGGCATTGATGTCTAGGGAGAGGCTGACTTGCAAAGAGGCGCAAGTGTTGCAAGCTGTTTTGTGGCTGGTTCCAGCAGCAGGTCTGCATTGGGAAGGGGAGTACTTGGAAGGTCAAATTTGAGGAAAGAAATGTTTGGGAGTGCATCTGTGTATGACAGGAACACTGAAATCTGCAAACTGCAGATCATCGGTCTAATTACTCGTAATTGCTGCAGCATATCAGGAGAGGCTGGAGAATATTTTGAGGGATTGAAGTTGTTAATTGCAGTTGTTATTTATTATTGTGGGTGTGAAAAGGATTCCGGGAAAGAATGGGATTGGTTTGTAGTCAGATCGTGTGTCCAGAKCACCCTTCAGTAGTATGCACACTTTAAAGCTGAAGAGTTAGAGACCAGCGCTTCAAGCCAGTGTGCTATGAGTAACTGTACAGTTCTGCTGGAGGGGCATGTTCCTGCCTGCCATTCTTCTACACATTTGTCTTATAAATACAGGGCGAAAAACTGGAGGGTATTATGTGAGACACTAGGCATCCCTCTGCTTAGACTTGTTTTCAGTCCTTACTCTCTTGGCTCAGAACTAGAAGGCTTTTGAGTTCACTCCCCAGAATTAAGGTATATCTGATCTCAGGGAACTTGATCCTTTGGTTTCTATGCAGAGAGACATGAGCATGTATAGACTTCCCAAAGCGAAAAAGGACTTTTGTATAGACTTCCCAAAGCAAAAAAGAAAGAAAATTTTTCTTAAAAAAAAAAAAAAATCCCTATCAGACTAAGTCTCGTTACGGTTTGTACCTGACTAAAAAGGCCAGCTTTTTTCATTAATCTCGCTGCACTCCTTGAGCAGCACAGGCTATTTGCAGACAAAAACCAAAATGTTATTTCATTTAATTGGATTTTATTTGCTCTTTTTGCATGCTCTTTTGCTCTTGTTTCAGGGTGAGAAGTGTGCCCACTTTCACCTCTCGGTACTGTCCCCGTGTCCCACTTTCCTCTCTCAGGGAAATATCCGCAGTCTGCGGTCCCCGCAGCTGGGGAAATTGGGGAAATTTTCGATGCCTCTTATCCTTTTCCCCTTGCCACCGGACTCCTCTCTCTCTCTCTCTCT
>NW_028186468.1:5780887-5783009 GCF_003343005.1 Rhea americana | reverse complement strand
TTTTTTTGAGGTGGATAGACTAGGAGAAGGCGGAGGGTGAGTCGCCCACCCCTCGCGGCGAAGGGGCGCCTTTGAGCGCCGCCGCTCCTCTCGGGTCCCCCCTGCTCTGGTTTTCCTCTGGCTGAAGTGCTGTGTACACAAACGGCGTGCTTCTGCCTTGCAATTAGGTAACCCAGATTTATTTACTTTTGCCCTTTCTCTCGTCCATACACGTATTTCGTGTTTGTAGCTCTTGTCAGCTGCAGGGTTGGGGGTTTTGTCCCGAAGAAGTTATTTATTTTTATTTCTCAGGAGGCAGTTTTAAATCAAACGTCCGTGTCGGGTCCAGCCCGACTCCCCAAACCAGCCGGGCGCTGCCCGCCGCCGTCGGGGCTGAGGGCGGCGGGGGGCCGCGGCGGGGGCGGCCGAGCAAGAGCAGCCGCCGAAGGGGCTGCCCGGGGCCGGGGCGGCTGCGGGGGCCGGGGCCGGGGCCGGGGACGGCGCGGACGGGGCGGCCGCACCGAGGGACGGTCCCGGGCGGCGGCTGCCCGGCGGCTCTCCCGGAGCACAGATTTGGGGCGAGAGGGGGCTGCTGTGTGTTGCACGGAGCGGGGGTCGCGCTGGGTGACAGAGGGAGCAGCTGCCAGGAGAGACGGGGCGGGCGGGGGTCTCTGAGGAGAGCCCAGCCGGCAAGAAGCGGGAATGACTTTCGTCCCAGCTGCGGAAGGTAAATGTGATTTGACCATTTGACTGCTGTCACCCCCCTCCCGCCCCCTCCCGCGGCGTTTTAGGATCGCAGGGCCAGCCGGGTTTGCCCTGCCCCGCGCCCGCGGGTGCCTCTTTGCCCGGGGCCACGAACCTGCGGCGCCTCCCGCTGTCATGAAATACAGAGGAGACGAGAAATGCGTCTTCCAGGAAGCGTTATCTCCTCTCCCCTGGGGCTCGTTTGCCTTTCTTTTTCTTTTTCTTTCTTTTTTTTTCCCCGTCTTTTTTCCCCCTTCGCTTCTTTCCGCGCAGCTTCGCCCCCAGCGCGGCCCGCGCCGCGCCGGCGGAGGCCGGGCGGGGGGAGCAGCACCGGGCGCCCTCGGGGAGGCCGGGTTCCCGCAGCACCGAAACACGGAGCCCTTCGCTGGTAAATGAGGAGCCGCTCGCTCCCACGGGCTTGGCACTAAGGATTTCGCTGGATAAGCTCTTTAGGAATTATGAATAGCGGGCCAATAGCTTTTACTGAGGAAAGAAACGTCTTTAAAGTCAGGGACTTCTCTGGTAACTGAAAATTAACCTCTGAAAACGAATGGGATTTTGCCTCCCTGTGGAAACAATTAAACTTCTGTAATGAAAGATCGAAGCTTGCTCTGAAAAGATCTACTGTATTAAAAAATAATAGCAGCATCCAGGGTAGTTTTGCAGCCTTAGAAGCACATTTTAAACAAAAACGTTGCCTGTATACTCTAAGAGGCGTTCAGAGTGGAACATCCACACTATCTTTCCTAGGATTTTCTCGTATGCAGGGAGCACAGAAATGTTATTCTTCCCTGTAGACCCTGAAGTTCTTCAGATAAGATTTTCTCCTTTTTGATCTTGCTGGTTGTCAAACGAAGTAATTACTAGGAGGAATTATCCACTGTGGCATTATGCCTTCAGGTAGCAGAGGGATTGCTGTTGTAGGCTGCTGATTTTCTGACTGTCTCTTCTCCGGCTCATCTCTCCCCCCGTCAGCATCGGGCCACCTGGAGTTTTTAGGATTTTTTTTTTTTTTCTGTATTCAGGTCTGAAGGGGTGACGACATCGCCGCTTTTGCCCGTTTAAAAGTTATAGGGCTTTTCTAGCGGTTTTGTATGGGCAGGTAAAGGAAGACGGGAGGTTTCGTGGTGGAGAAGTCCTGCAGGGCAGTTCCCTTTCTGCCCCGCTCCCGGGCCGCCTCCAGTAGCAAGGCTATAAGGATTCATTTAAGGGGATTGTTAGGGAAATGATCCGGGGCGAAAGTGCAACTTCCAATGGCTTGGGGAAGGCTCCCTTCTTTTGCTGTTGAACTTCTCCAGGTATCATGCGAATTTTCCTCTGAGGTGAGCCTTTGAATAATAGTGTTTTCAGTGCTAACGTTATTACAAAAAAAAAAAAAAAAAAAAAAAAAAAAAAAAAA
>NW_028186468.1:5711526-5779952 GCF_003343005.1 Rhea americana | reverse complement strand
TGCTGGTAAATTGGAAGATGATTTCATTACTTTCAGTCTGATCGCTGTAATCCCCGTTATACCGTGAACAAACGACCGCAGTGGGACCCACACGGCGGTTTGGGGGGTTTGTCCGGTTTCGGGGGGCAGCGGCTGAGCTCCGCGGCCCCCGCAGGGGGTGCGCGGGGGCGGCCCGAGGCCGCTGTGCTTTGCCGCGCGCCGATGCCCCCCCCGGAGGGGCTGGCGCGGAGGGCGGCCTCTGGGCCGGCGGGAGTCGCAGCCCCCCACGCGAGCCCTGGCGGCCGATTTTCTTGGGGTGTTCCCCTACCTGCTCAAACACAGCACCAGCCCGGCTTTATGAACAGCTTTCGGTAAACACTCGATCAATCACACCGGCAAGGAGGCAGATCAGGAACTGCGAATGCATGCAGGCATAAAAACCCTTCATCATTGTGGTATTTGCACACATTTTCTCTTCTATGAGTCTTTCCAAGAGAAATAGTATCTTGAAAGATCCAAAGTGAGGAAACCAAGGTGGAAAAAGAGTAGGTATCGTAAGGAAGTCATACAATCTCTTATGCTTAACACCAGGAAGGCAAATGCACGAAAGAAAAGTAAGTCTAGATAATCTGAAGACTTCTTAAAGATGCTGTTATACTTACAGTCAGGGACACCGTATTTCAAGAATGCATGGCTGAAAAACATGAAGCAGTCATTTTAACGTACAGCACTGTGTGTATGTATATATATGTGTGTATATATATATATATATATATAAATATGTATAAATGGAAAGGATGAGCATTTACCAGAATTTCTATTCATCAAACAGATCTTTTTGTTGCAGTCATTTCTAGTTTTACCTTAATTTGAAACACACTTGTATCCAGGGATAGGTCCTTGAAAATGCAGTGTATTTGGTTTAGGACCTTTTGATAATAAGAGTTCTGCACAGCATGGAGTTTGTGTCCCTGCTTCATGACACTGAGAGTCTTATACTTGCAAAAGGACATGGGCCAACCAGGAGCCCATAGCACAGTTTCACTGAAATGGGCAGGAAAATGGCTATTGCGGCAGAAATGGTAGATGGCGGTTCTTACGTTACCATGATCCTAAACTTTGCCCCACTCTTCTAGATAGTGAGCATCAGGGAAAAACCCTTGGGCTGCTTTGGCCTGGTGGGGATCAACGCTCAGAGAGCTGCAGCTGTGTTGGGGTGGGGGCTTTTCCCCAATGGTGAAACCTGCTAATGGACCATAGCGCTGCACTTCCTCGGGACGGATCTTGTGACCACATTCCTTCCGCAGAGCTGTTGTCAGGCATATTTTTCTTTTATTACAATTAGTACATTTGTTGCGTAAGTTTTCATTTCAAGAGTGAACTTCATATGAAACTCACTCATCTTCTGTTAATACAAATCATATGAGGAGCCTAAGACAGATAGTTCTGATGTTAGCAGAGTGATTTTTGATGTTGCCCTTGCAAGCTGGCTGAGTCTTACAAGTAGTATGGAAAGTTGATTTCCTTGGCTTCTCGGGAACTTAAAAGAGCATGTTTGAAGATGCATATATTCTCTGCAGAATAGGGATTGGATCTGCATCTGCTTACGTCTAAGACCCCCATGTAAGCACTGTGTTTAAAGGGACTGGATTATTCACTTTCCTGTCTGATGTATTATTTTCCACAGCAATATGTTATGGAGCCCTTTGACAGAAAAATCATGTCTTGATCTATTGTGGCTAAGACTGACACAGAGGGATAAAATTATTAATTGACAATTTCTAATTAAAATAGTACATGAAATGAACTCTAGAAACATTTAGTAATTCTGACATGTGACTTTCTTTTGTAAGTACAGTAACACCATTTCCATGTTCTAATCTTCTGGATGCATAATTGTAAGAGTTTCTTCTGCTCTTAAGTATCAGTGGATACATTTGTGCTTATTTGAAGTTCAAAATTCTTGGCAATCCATAGGAATGGAATTTTAATGTTATGGAAAACCATGAAAGTTTACACATTTTTTTTTACCCTTAAAAGTTCACGGTTTTTCTTTTGTCAAGATCAGATTGTCAAGAATAGTACAAAAAAAAAAAAACCCCAAAACTGCAGCATCTTTGAGTTAAGTCTTGAAGCTACATGTTATGCTTCTAATTTGAAGAAAAGAAACAACTACTAGATACCATGAATACAAATAACATTAAGAGTTTGTCTGCTGACCTAGTGTCCTTCAGGAGAAATGTACCAAAGCTCCCCTTGAAAAGCTAGGGTATTTAAATAAAATTTTCTTGGCCAAGTTATGTTTATGTGTCCCTTCTACTAGCAAAATTTTCCATGTACTTTTTTGGTTCTGAAGAAAATTAGAAAGGAGGAAAAGGACAGGTGTGGATCAGACATACCTGACAGTATAAACCCAACCGACCAAACTGGCTTTTTTTCAGGCTTTGAGGATAACTTTTAACCTTGGTAATATGGATAGTGACAAATCTCTGTCTAGATCTTATTCCAAAGATAACACCACCGACTCATAAGCACTGTTTATGAGTCAGTGCCAGCCACAGCAACTTCACAGAGATCACATTCCTGGTTTTATATCAGTCCTGGTCTCCTGGGTAGATTATCAGTCTATGAACACCCAACACCTCCTTTGCTAGATTATGTGGCACACCTGTAGCCTGTGAATTGGCATCAAAGCAGATGAAACCAAAGGGGCACCTTAATCGCAACCAGAGACCATTACCTTGCAGTTTATTGCAACAGAGACGCCTTTTGTTTTAGCCTGGTGTTCTGCTGTGTCTGCACAGATGGGAGCCTTCCATGTACTTTATAGGTCTCCTATGCATCACGGACATTGAATTTTACAGTATTTTTTTCTTTGAGCTTAGACTATTTTTTCACTAAAGCATTGTGTTTATTAAGTAACAGTATTACTTGCAGTAAGTATAAAGCCTCCGGAGAGTCAACTAGTTTTGTTTCCCTTCTTTATACAGACTAGGTTATCTCAAAAGATTTGTGAATACTGCTCTGCAGTAATTGATAATGGCATTACACAGTGTGCTAAGCTAAGACTGTTTCTGGAAAGTTTGCCAGGAGAGGTATTAATGGTATTATTGAGCTTCTGCTTCTTCCAAACCATATTGATATTCTGATTCTACTCCCATAGGTAGCTCATCTGCTTCTGACAATGGTAGGGCCAGAATTTAGTTATGTTAAATGTGATGCAAGGATAATATAGCTAAACTTCTCCAGTTGTTGTATTTTGGTGGTCTACTTAGCTTCCAAAGTATCATATATTCCATATAAAATTCTGCTTAATTCAAGTATGAAATGAACAACTTTTAAAATAGCCAAAAGATTGTTAATCAGCATTTGTGGACTTAATTTGAGGATGATTTTGGAGTAATGTGATGAGATTGACAATATTGACATAGAGCTGTTTGTCTGGCAACATGGCCTTCCATTTCCATTTCTTTTGTAGTGACAAGAACAACTTTGTGCTTAAAAATTTATCAACATTAATTGAGAATACATCTTAAGTGCTAATTTCTTTTGATTCTGTTATTTAGCCAGTGTTAAGAAATGTTAGTTTTAGAATACAAAATGTATAATGTGTGTAATGTAAATACATTTTGTATTCTAAAACTAACAAGATTACACACAGTCCATTTACTAATTTGGAGAGAGAGAAGAGTAGGGTACAAAGGAAGGTGCTGCTCAGCTGAATTCTGGACAGCCGTGGATAGAAGCAGAAGCGTGGGACAGGGCAGGATGGCTGTTACTGCTGGGAAGAGGGAGGGATGAGGGATGAGTATCGGTGGGACCATGTATCCTCTTACAGAGACCACTAATCTCACCTCTTCCAAACTTATGTCTTGATCCCCAATACAGCTAAGAAAATCCAGTCTTAATAAATCAAAGGTAATTTCTTCCTTTGGGCTTTCCTCCTCTTTTACTATTTTGTATCTTCAGATCCAGACCATACATCTTATTTTTCCTGTTACTAAATGCTACTCTTTTAAAGGAATTGGATAGTTATTCTCTATGCATTTCAGGGTCTTTATTATCTTAAATAAAACCTGTTTTATATAGAAATTCAGCACAATGTCAATTACTATTTAAATATTCAAAATTTCAGTATACCTTATACAGTGTGATGTACATTGTCAAAAATTATAGAAAAGGAAATAATAATGAATTTACAAGAAAAAAAAGCTGAAAGAGAAATTTCAACAAAAGTTGATTACTAACCATGTGACTTTTGTATTTTATTACATAGTTACATTTTCTAATAAAAAGGGAAACACATTTCAGGCATTATCGTATTTTTACTGTAATAGATGAAAGTTGTGTCTTATTGTAAATTTTGCTACAATGCCAGGGGAAAAAACAACAACAAAAAAAATCTGCTAGTACAAATCAGAAACAGTACTATCACATTTTAGAGAGAATGCATCAGTAACTAATACACTCTTTGATATAAATTCTTCAGTGGAATATAGAAATGAGAGGTTACATTTAATGATAAGCAAGACCCCGCACTTGTCTACATTAAGAAATGCACAGAGAGACCCATATCTCTCTAACACATCTAAAGCAGTTCAGTGACTTCCTAACTCTTTTTGTCATGCAGGTGATTCATGCTGGAGAAGGCAAACACAGATCATTGCATGGAATTTTTGGTTAGTCAACAGGCCTGTTTGAGAGGTTCTCCAAATATAAAAACATACTTCAGTTAAATTATGTTAAGCATAGCTACAATATTTCTTAGAATTCTTAATGTGAACATAGGGTAACTGCAGTTGTGAAAATACTTTTTTCCAATACGTGAGTAATAGCTACTAAGATAAAAGTCATGGAAAATACCTGTGGCATCCTTTCCAGAACAAGTATGTGCTCCCTGATGTGGAACAGCAGTACTAAGTCTTTTTCACAATCTGAATCTCTGTGAAGCCTCATAGGCTTTTTGGCCTGTTGAGTAGCAAGTAGAAATGGCCTATGAAGAGGTCCACGGGACTGAAATGAAAGGTCAGTCTAGTGGTGCATGGTCATGCAATTGCAGAAGAACTTGGGCAGCATAGCGAGGTGTATGTATGTTGTAAGGGGAGAGCCTGCTCTCGCTGTTTGTAGAAATGAAAGTTGCCTTTTCAGTTTTCATTTATTTTATGTTTATGAAGAACACAAAACTTACGCTACAGTCCAACAGAATAAATTGCCACAGAGGAAGTAAACAAGAAAAATCATAATTTATTTCAATACCTACTTTACCTTTCAAAAGAACTGATCATTTCTTATGTTGTGGTTACACATCAGAAGTGTTGTGAACTTGTTAGTTTTTGACTGCACATATGTGGTCCAGCAGGGCATTCCTTGCAGCTCTGCAGCCTACTCCAATGAGTAACACTTAGAGAACGAGATTCTTACAATTTAATACTGCCAAAAATGAGACAGGTTGCATATACAATCTTGTTCCAGAAAAACTTATCTGAACAAGATTTGATACTTTTCCGTTAAAAAAAAATGTCTTGGCTGCATGGATTATAAGAACTTTTTTTCTATAAAGGTAATAATAAATGATATGCCTGCCCTGAAAACTTAAACAGTGTTTATACTGGTATTCAAAAGCCAGTCAAAGCCAGATTATTGAAATAACGAATGAGGTTCACTTCCTCAGAATGTGTAAATGTCCGAACTTAGAGTTAAACTGTCAACAGCTGAAAGACAATACCATTGACATGTACCTGGCACTAGTTACTCAGGTTTATTTTTTCCTGGAAAGCTGTTTTGGGCGACAGAGTGGCGTCCGGGTTTCCCAGGTTGTTGTGCTGACAAACTGCAGTGGTGGTAAAGGCAGGGAGTCTGACAAAATCTCATTAATCATTTTAAATTAAATCCAACATTCCTCTCCAATACTGCCAAGCAGCAAGCTAACTTTTACAAATGAAATGAATGCTCTCTGAAAAGATCCGATATCCTGACCATGTTGCTCTCAGATATATATATTCGATTTTTGTCACGTACACATGCAAAATAAGTATTATTTTTAACCTTCAAAATAGTGCGTGTGTTGGATTGACAGAAATCTTGAGTACTTTTTGCGCCTGTTTTCCGTAATAGGTGCTATGACTGAACAGCATCTCTGAAAACTAGGCTTTCTTCATTTATTCAGCCTTTCTGATGAATTATAATTATTGTTTTTTTAAAATTATAAAGCATACATGGAAAGTGCCTTTTTAAAGGAAAAAACTTTCATATAGGGAATGGAAGTGTTCTGTGTAATTATTTCATAATCCACTTCTCTAAGCTTGTTTAGATGAATAAGAATAGAAAACTGCAAATCTATTGTCAGCTAAAGTACTGAAGTGATGTAGTAGTAATATGTTCTCTTTAAAGCTTTTACATATACTTTCATTTCTATAATTCTAGATAGCTGGTTATGATTTAATTACGTATATTGTATAGTAAGTCTTAAGTTCTAACATCTGATACATAATATTAGAAGACCATATAGATTTTACTTTACTTACTAAATTCAACATTGAGTACGGATTATAAATGTTTGTATATTCTCTTTAAACCAAAATGAAACCATAATGTGCCTATGGGAGACACAGGAAATCCTTAAAGTCTGTCCTTTGTCCATTTTAGCAGTGCTTTTGAGATTAGACTGGTAGATTTTACAATGGCAGAGAACAAGTCACCAACCTGAATGTTTATTAGTTTTGATATTCACATGAAATATGTGAAAAGAAAAAGAACTCTCTCTTAAATTTTCAACTGTAATGCAATATAAGGCAAGTAAATTTGATTTTTATACATGCTTAGTTTTGTATTATTTTGTGTTTTTTAATATGATAGTTGGTATATCTCAGTCTTTGCTTAAGTATTCAATTTAATACTCATTTTTAAAAAATAGAGCTTTAAAAAGTATCAAATTGCAAAATGATAGCTTATACAGAAACCAAAACTATTACTTCAAAAAAGAACAGTTCTTGTTGATTAATTCATCTATATAATGATTATTACTAAACTTCAGTATACTGAAGACAGTAGTAACATTTATTTGCCAAGTTAAACAGTTTATTTTCCTAAATCTGTATTTTGAAATAGTTTATAATTTTATCTTTTCCTGTGCGTGTGTGAGCAGAAATTGAGGAGAACAAATTGAAACACAATTATCCTGAAAGAGAATTTCTTGTCCATTTCAAAATTGGCAATTTTGTCTCTACCTTACAATTGTTTAGGCTTTTGTAGGTCATTATAACTTGAAGAAGCTTTGTTTTACTTTGAAAAGCCAAAGTTGTGTCTATTATTTAGACTGTGAATGAAAATTATACAAGTTTAGAAATAGTTCTGAAAAAAATGATGTCAGACACTGACTATAACCGAGTCATGTGAATATCTGATATACATCGTACTCCTTAAATATGTGTAACGTTTTACATGGATACACAAACAGTAGTCTTACCTGCGTGAATAAAGAAAAATTGTACTTACGTCACATCTGTGTACACTGAAGCTATCACAGTTTCAGAAATGGCCATTAAGAATACAATTGCACTGTTGATTAAGACCAGAATAATTAGCGTTTGTAGGGCTAGGCGCTGCAGCCTCTTTTCTGCTTTCAGGGTATCCACCACATAGCCAGTGTACAGGCTGCCGCAGTGCAGTAGTGACGGTCCCCCAGTGCTCTGCCTTCACAATTCCACCTGTCTGCCGGGAGAGAGAAGTTCTCCCATGGTTTCCTGAAGAACGGTCATAGAGTATTTTAACCTAGTACCAACTTACTAAATATACAGTCAATTCAAAGGACAGGCAGTGATGGAATTGCACCCTAATCTGGGAATCACTTTGCAGTATTGAATACCATCACGCTCATGTAATAGGTTTGGGATCCTCTACCTAAGTCTTCCAAAGTGCTTGATTAAGTAGTTTTTCACAGCACACCAATGAACACACTCAGTAACATCAGGATCAATGATGTTTCAATCACTTATTTCTTTTAAAATGTATGTAGGAAAGCAATAGTGCATTGAAGACCTTCCCACTACTTAGCTTTCAAATAGCTTTTGGAGGACTGAGAGAATTCAAACTTCATCTTTTCTCCCTTTGTAAAACTGGTATTAAATTGTGCTTAAGATTTTTCTTCTTTTTAAGACATGGCAGAAAACTGCCTAGCTTCAAGATTCTTAAAAGGAAGAAATTACTTCTCTGCCAAGCAAGGACAGAAGAAATGTCTATTGTCACCTTTTTGTCACCTTATTGTCGGCTAGTTCTAAGGGATTGCACGCTTGGTATATTGCATTTGCTGCTTTCTCTTCTACTCTGAGTTGGTAATGTAATGCACAGCATGAGTTTGACGCTAATGCTAGTTAAAATCCTATTGCAAAGGTCAGATGCTGTTATCTGTACGCATGTAGGTGGGGTTTTTGTTTCTCCCTGACTTACGTCTTATCAAAAGCATACCATCCTGTTTCTGATTTATCTTCTTGGCCATTACGCTGGCCCTGAGGCTTTCTAAACCTTGTGAACAGAGGTACACAACGATACCAGAATGACCAAGGTTTTTCTGCTTGCAGGCTTCGCTCTAGTTCTGATTGAGGATGGATACTGAGAGTAGCCGGAAATTAAGAAAAAATGCAGGTTAAACAATTATACACACACATACATAGTGCATAATCCAAAACAGTTTCACTGATGTCAACATAATTACTAATGAGAAGAGCATTAGACCTTGCTCTTCATTTGCGGTATGAGAAGAAAACTTTCCCTGATAAGAGTACTTGTAATTTCAGAATTCACTGAATTCTCTTGCATTCTTTTAAAGGTGTGTAACTTCTGAGAAGCATTTTCTAGAATGCTGTATTTTGCAATCTTCATGCAAGAGCACTGCATGGACACTTATCCTTATTGTTGGTTCTGCAGAATATGATGTTAAAGTTTTGCAACTTTTCTTTGTTTTTTTATAGGACTAGAGTCTACCTGTGGCTAAAGCAATGTTTAATATTAATGCTTTTTATCATCTAAAAAGTTATATTTAAGTATTCAAACAAAGCTCCTCAACTGAAGTATTCATGTTTGAGGTTATTTTACCATTGATGTATGCATTCTTGGGCCTTCTGAAATGTATGAAAGAATTCAGAGAGAAATGATGAAAAGTTACCCTGAGAGAGGGGAATAATATTGCAAAACTTAGCTGGAAGATTGCTGCGATACTGCAGCTGCCTGGCTTTGGCACTGTATGCTACACAAATGCAAATGAATTTTACACTTGATTAAAGGTAATGCATACAACTCTACATTATCATACAACTCTTTCTGAATGCATTTTTGCATATGGACCAGAACTATAAAGGAATTGTTGTTTATAAATACTTAAAATAGCAATGTTCCATGGGCTACCTACAAAAAAAAAAAAAAAAAAAAAATCCATTTGTAAACAGAGCTAAGAATATTTTCCTACCAGATCTCATAGTGTGGTAGGAAAAAATGATAAATCTATTAGTTACCATGATGAATTCAGATGCTAGAAATGGCTGAATGTTTATGTAAATGAATATCACCAGGAAAAAATTAAGGAACAGCTCTTATTTCAACTCATTTAATTCCACTGCAGTTGCCCTGCTAATACTCTAAATGCGTTAGAAAATGTATGACACGACCTGACTGAAATGAAACCATCTTTCAAATATTTTCATAAACCTAGTACTATTTACAATTTAGCTACAACAGACAGATCTAGAAAGCGTACGTTAGTATTTGAGTTGGCCAATATAGTCTGAAACAGCTCTAATCTTGCATAGTCACAGTTTTAATAGCTTTAACAATGTCACCTGGTATATGTTTGCCTAGGCATTACCATCATTGACACTTCTAGAGTAAGGGAAGCAGCTGAAAGAGGCAACATGCTACTTGCCCTTTACCACTTTCCCTGTTGAGTTTTTTCCTTGTTTATGGTGCTGAATAGTTAACTGCAGCTCTACATCATCAATAACTACAGTCTGCAATATAAGTTAGCTGTTGCCATGTCAAATGCTCCACTTCCTTAGACTATTCCTACGTAAACTCGTCTAAATTAGTGGTTTAAACTTCTTTAAACTTGAGTGAATAACAGATTGTCAATATTCTTATTTAAATTAGTCAATATAGTATTAGATGTAAAGTATTTTGTGAGTATTCTATCATGTCATAGAATAACTTTTGTTTTAATGTTCAGTCCAATGTTTCTCTAACGCACATATCTTAGATAATCAGCATTGTAAAAAAAGAGATTTTAAGTGCAGAAAAAAAGAAAAGCAACACTATTTTAAGAGATCAAAGGAGAAACTTTAGTTAAAATATTTTACAATAAAATAATTATGATTATAAATCTCTTTAGTTAAATATATACACATTACATGGTATTTTCAAAAGAATGAACTTTTTAAAGTTTCAAGCAAATCTAGTGCACAAATCCACCACTTTGTCAGCTTAGACTGTAATGTCAGTTTAACATTCATAAATGGCTGTGTCAGACAAATCACATTGTTTTGTGCAAAACTAAAAAATATTAAGAAAGATCTCCAAGTCCTTCAGTTCCCATGGTAAATTGATAGAAAAGGTAGTATACACATACACACACTTACACACACAATCTTTGATTGCATACAGAGGTTAGAATGACCAGCACTAAAATAACCCCCATCTCTACAAAATAATTAATTTCTTGACTAGATTTAGTTTTTGAAAATTACAAATTTTAAGTCCTAGTGAACTGTGCTTTTAGGCAGCCACGTGGCCAATAAGGTAGATGTTGTCATAAAGATGCCCTACAAAATCTTCACTAATATTCTGTGCAGCTCGTCGTGTATTTCGGATGAATTCTCTTTTTGACATTTTGTTCTTCACGTGAGGGCTGGTTAGATCAATGGAAAGTAGAATCAAAGAGTAACATAGTACATAAACTGCATCTAGACAAGAGAGAGTAAAATAAAAAAAAATTGATAAAAAGCAAACTGTGCTCATTAAAAATACTGTTGCCTGTCCAAGAATCTCACAGTCTCACGCATCTGGGTCTATAGTTACATGTACACATACATAACCTAACTCTAAAGATAAAGCATGGACATAAAAACTAATATAATTAATTTTCCAAGTGATCATGTCAGCATATTGCCAAATAATCACTTACAAATCTCTTAACACTTCTGTAGTGTCCAAAAATCACCCAGGACTTTATGCAGATTCATTTAAACAGACTCTTGAAGTTGCTGCAAACTAATGCCAAGATTCAGCTAAAGCTTATCTTTAAATATGTGAGCAATTCTGCTGCTGGAATCTGGCTCCCCAAAAACCAATTAGAAATGCCTGTTAACTTCAGTGAGGCCCAAAATTCCCTCTCATTTCTGTGAGATGGTCTATATGGCAAATTGTTAAGTGTTTGTCTTTGCAAGAGGGAACTTAGAGATGCTACAGAGCTTAAGCACAGACAAAAGTGAAGAAAAAGAAAACATAAAAAACTTATCAGCTATGTCTAAGAAAATAATCTGTGTTATTTTTGGTCCTTTTTCAACCTGTATGGAAGATGCCTACATACTGAACACGGGCAAAAGACTCTCTCAAGCCAGTGTCTGTACTTACAGAATTATATGGTTAGGTACTAACTTTAAAACCATCATGAACAGTAACATTACTTAAACATACACCAAAATTTCACTGAATCAAAGTTCTCTTTCCTTACCAGGGCTAAGGCCAAGCTCTCTCATCAAGTCAGGGTTACAAGCACAGAATCTGTGAGAGAACTTTGTTATAAGAGTCTCAAGGTATTCCCCACGTTCCTCAGGGGCATGAATATGTCTGAAGAACTCTCTCAGTGCATTTGGCAAAAACTGATTTCTAAAGTTGTGCAGTGTCACAAGGTCATCCAAAACATCTCGCCTGAAGAAAGAAAATCCCACATAATTAATGTCTTTTAACTTTTTAAATTTGAAAATGTAGATTTTAAAATCAAAATGAAATCTTTAGAACAGCTTTTGAGTTTTATTTTTTTGCTGAAAGACAAATAACAACACAAGGATAATAATATAACCACACATTTTTTCAGGCATTTATAATAGCCAAATACTACAAAAATATATATTAATCAGAATTACAAGTTTCTGTATATGCATATTCATTCATGGAACATATATAGATTTCACTTCCTTTATCTGACAAAACCAGAAAAAACACAGGAAGAAAGGAAAAGGAAGAAAATTTGTGTGTATGAAAAACATTTTGGTGCCTAAGTACATGCTGTTACAGAAGTATCTTGTTATAATGAGGCTTCAGTGAAATAAAATTCACTCTTTAAAGACTAAGTCCATTAGGGTGCAACACACCAGAGTTCTCCTTTAGCACAAAAACACCTAAAGGACTCAGACTAGCCTAAGTGAACAGATGTGCAAAATAAATCTGAAGCAAATTTGGAAACAAGTTTGAGGAAAAACAATGAACATTCTTCTGTGTTGATCCTTTTTAAGTATTTCAATAAAAAGGATTTCATCATCTAAAAACCTAGTTTTTACTTTGAGTACCTGATTACACTCTATTATAAAAGAAAGATGAATGGTAGTAGGAACTGGTAATAACTGAACTGCAGTCATATCTGATAAATAGCTCTGTATTTTTTCCTATTGCCCCCAAATTTGATAATCTGAAGTTTTATAGTACAAGAGTGTCAGTGCTGACGACACTACAAACTGATTGCTTTTATTCCTTTAGTGGCACAGGATGAGGATGAGAAGTAGGAGAGGATTCCTGCTAGAAGTGCTGCTGTCCCTCTGCTCTTCCTATTTAGTTATTATTCTCCTCCTCTTTCAACTTCGCTTGAGCTGGTTGTTGGTGCTCCTCCTTCCTGATACTGCACTACCCAAACCTGAAGGTGATCCTGGAGGGCAAGAGAAAGCATTTTGGAGGTGCGTGCTACCACAGTGGTAGTGTGCCCTATTGCAGTACAAGCCGCCATTCCGAGGATGCTCCATTGACTCTTACGGGGTGGATGTGCCTCCCATTTGAGAAACATCCGATAATTCAACATTAGCTAAAAAGCAATCATTGCTTGGTAAAGTGATAACTGTGTTTCCTGATTAACGCCCTTACTAGATAGGAAAAAAAGAAACTCCAATTCAAAAAAGGCAGCAAAATAGCTATAAAATGTGAAGGTCATACAGCACAAAGATTTCCTCCGCAGTTGCAATGCACACTACAAATTCAGTACAGTTTGTGCTTGGAATTGTAAACGCAGAAAAGGTGCACTATGTGAGATTTACTAGTTATACTGGTATTTTCAAGATTTCTTATGAATTGTTACAGTCAGACCAATACTAGCACCAAGTAACTGTTCAGTTTTAGCAATAGCATTACTTAGCTGCATTTTTGTGCATATTCAAATAATTAAATTACATTAATGTAAGTAAAATACTGATTCTTGAAAGGTGCTATAGACTGAAAAGGAGTAAGGACCTCATGAGAGATTCAAATTACCTTTCATCAAGATAGATTCTCAGCTTCTTCCAATTTAGTGTTCTTGTACAAAAGATAAACTTAGCTATTTCCTTTGGCGAATCATCTAGTATGCCCTTGGACATAAAGTAGTTCACCCCCTAAGATAAAAGACATTTATATATAATTAAGTTTAATCTTCATAATGGATTTAGGAACAAGTACTACACTTAACAACAAAGGAATATAATCCTACTAATTACTTTTTTTATAGTAGAATGATTCCTCTTCCTCTAAATCTCATTTCAACATGCACAATACCGTTTACAATTATAAATTAAATGCAAATAAACTTAATGCATTGTTATGGCTGAGATTTTACACATACACTAGGACATTTAAAATTATGAATCTCTAAAATATGGTTCTGTAGTGTTCACTTTACAGTGCAAACTGTATTTTGGTTTACATATTTTTATAATTGTACTTAAAATGGTGCAAGGACCATAGCATTTAATTTCATAACTTTTGTAAATAAGAAAATCTTAGTCATAATATGTTTTGTCTTTAATATCTTTTATTAAAATATTAACACCAATGTTCTCACATGTATATGGTGTACCACATTCAAATAAATGCATTAAATGCATTTGTTTAAATGTGTAATAATGAAAATAAACAAACTTGCTGATTTCAAAACATCAGTCAATATAAAAACATATGTAAATATGCATATACCTAATTCAGAACACTGTTCCTAATTAAAGAAATAGTTAAAAAGGACAGAACAATCAATCAGCTATATTTTATACTTATATTATCATTTCTAGAATTTTCCATGCTTTGTAAAGCGCACATTTCTTTCAGAATATACATGACAAATTTCATATTGAAATATTTCAGTGGTATTCTGGATTCTTTCTGTTCATTGAAGTATCCCAAAGCATGAGAAGTATTTTCTCATGATTTTAGACATAAAAACCAACATAATAGATTTTAGAAGTATTTAACAGTTTTCAACAAGTAAATCTAAACCTGAGAATAACTAACCAATTATTTCTGATTCAGTTTGGTAGGAAGTGAGGTGGTTCTGAACATTTGTTTTTTTTAAAAAATCCGTCTATATAGCTCTGTAATATCTCTTTTTTATATAATCTAAAATATCTACAGTGTGCTGGACAGTATATTTCTGAATAAAGCAAATTAGGATAATGCATCAATGCCACTGCCTAAATCAACCTTCAACTTTAAAAGATGTCTGAAATGTTTTTCCTCATGAATCTTCTGATATTAGACTTCACAATATTTTTCAAGGCTGACCGTTCAGTTTGCATTTCATCTATAAAGACATAGGAGCAACATGTCATTCAGTATAACTTCCTAGTGCTCTTCAATTTTGCTTATAAAAGAGGTATGGGACTGAATCTGGAAAATTGTTTTATGTACACATTAATAAACAGAAAATCTCAGTATTATCAAGAGAAAAAGTATATAAATATATATTAATATATTTTTATATATAGAAAATATAAAAAATGCATAAATACACACACACACACATATATATAAAAATATATATATATATGCCTTGAGACAAGGAAACAGAGACTTAAAACATCTATAGAAGTGCATAGCCAGGAAACACCCATAATACTAGCTAGCCCTTTTCACCTGTCCATAATTTTTGCTTATATACTTACAGAAAAACACAGTAAAGAAACATTCTTTTTGGTTAATGATCTACAAATTAAACAAACAGGTTTAATGCAGTTAAGAATAAAAAAATCCTTGCAATTTTAGCAAGGATTCCTGATTTCGGGAAGAGCCTTTACTCAAGACAGTAATGAAACATGTATTGCACTATAAGCTTTCGTTTAGGTCCAAACTAGGTCATACTTCATTCTGTCCATGATATGGATGGGCAACATACAGTTAAATAGTTTCTGGAATCTAGAATAGGAATCTATAAAAGAGGACCAAAATGAAAATCAACTGCTTATTGTATTGTGTATTTTGGCAATTTGTATATGACAAACAACAAAACACTAGGGCTGTACTAGTCTTTTACATCTTTGACTTAACTCTGCCTTCTTTACATATATCCTTAGACTTACGTATTTGCTTCAGTAATAAGCATTTGCTTAAGCTGCTATAAACTGAAGCCTGGAGAGGAAATCTCAGTAGCGCTTTACTTCTAAAGCACATTCCTGCTACAATTATTTAACAAGAACTTTTGTGACATATCCAGAAAATATCTGGCATCTCATGGAATATACAGTGTGAAAGTAACACCTTCTTTAAAAGAGTCAATGGGTTGGTTTCTCTGTGTCAATAAATTCCATAAATCATTTATTTCCTGTATTAGCTTACAATTTAGTGTAGGAGCCTCCTTGATAGCCTACAGCTCTTTGCGAAGCATTCTTATTCTCTGTCTCTAATTCCCCGTTTCTCCCTATCGTAAATACACTTTCAAAATATCTTTCTCAGTAAATGTTGTTTTACTCATTTTCCTTATCACCTTTAAACATAAAGAGGGTATAACTGAAGTATACTTCAACGCAAACCATCATTTTTAGTTGCTTTTTGTTTCTTCTCAAGAAATAACAAGTATTTTAAAAAGAAATCAAGCTTCTGTTGTTGCAAAGTTCTTCAGTTTTCGCTCACAACAAATGACATTTATTTACAGGATTTATCATCATGTCATTGAATCTACTTTTTGTAAAACTGTAAATGAATTCCCTCGGACCCCACATTTCAAATAAATGACTTTTGGCAGGTAGATTGGTCACCTGTGGTAGGTATACTAGCTGAAATAAGTAGTTCTACACAGTATTAAAAACTATGATAGGAATATTTATCAGTCATCTGGTAATTCTCTTAGAAAACATTCGACTGAGGCCAGCTAGCAAATCTGTGCCACTGCCTACCACTTCCAAAGATGTCTTGTAACGCTTATGAAACACAGAAGGGGATCCCACATGGTATGTTCTTGTAATCCTGGCTTAGTGGAAAAATAGTTAGGTGAACATTAGAGCAGCCAAGATTTTCAGGAGCTCTGTATCTGCTTAACTTAAGTCAGGAAACTTTGTCTCTATAATGTCTTTCGCATTAGAGAATTCGGAAAGATGCCTTAAAGATACCTTGCCATACTCAGCCATGAATGTTACAACTGAATTTCAGACAGCTCAGAATAAAATCTTAAAGTATGGAAGTGTTTCTTGCCTTATATATACAAACAGTAAACATAACTATGGATTAGTAACAACAAAAGCAATTCCTTGTATTTCAATATGTTATTTTTATAGTTACTATTTTTTTTTTTCAAGTCACACAGTGCTTTTATTACCAATTTATTCTGTAGCAGTACTGTCACTTCTAACTTGCTTTATGCCTGTTTCCAAAACAAAATCACGACAGCATTTATTTTTATGGAGTCTTTCAATTCATTATATCCATACAGGATACCTAAAATCAAATTAATTTTCTTTCTTCTGTATTGATTCCAGTTCTGCATTAATTTTCTTCTCTGCTAATAGTATTTTCAGAACATTTCAGTACCATAGTTACATTAAACCTATGTTTGCTTTTGACCTCTGTATTTAGATATCTACAAAAAACAAACCAATCATATTCTATGGTGGTGACATTTTATATCTTCCTTCAAATTAATTTTATTTTCACATAGATTAAAACACCTTTTCAAAATGTCATCAGATTTCACTGTCTTAGTGCTCCTTACGTAGCAATGGATTAAAACTAATCAATCTGTTCTGGATCTAGAAGGGCATTCTTCAACAGCCACAGGATAAGCATTTTATACTAAGCTGGATAGGCAATCACTGAAAAATAGGTAAAGGATAACCAGCTTGAAAAGGACATGTTTAGGAAAGTGAGATCAGGTTGAATTGCAGATGGGAGTAATAAAGAATCTGGCAAGTGGAAATGGCTAGTTCTGTGCTGGTTTAGTTCTGTTGTTTTTCTCACAGAATGTTCAGGATTGCACTTTCCATGTTTAAAGTAAAGTACGTGTAGTGTATTCTAACAACTACAACATACAAAGGAAAACCACCATTTGATGCACACAACTTTCTGAAACCAGTACTTTTCTTCACATATACATGATTACTCTTTAAATATTTAAATGCCATCTTTTGTCAAGGCATTCAGTTTTGAGATGAAGCTCTACCTAATTCCCGCTTATAAATATCAAAATACACTCTTTGTCAGTAAAGACAAATTTCACTTACTGTTTCAAATTTCAACTTCAACATAAATAGCTGTAAACCTACTCTATTTGTTTAGCTTAAATAGAGGGTGACTAAGGAAATCACTAGTAGGAAATTAACTGAGCATATATTAACATTTGTAGATGATTTATAATTAGAATGTTTGAGTGTAATAGTGAGTACAAACTCATGATGGACTCCTTTAAATGCAGAAATATTTTTGATGTTAATACAGCTTGCAGAACTGATAATTTACAAGATTAATGTTATCTTATTTAAATGTAGAGTTTTCAAAAGGATTCAGCTGTCTGATCCATTTCCACTTTTTACATAAATCACACAGAACAATTCCTTCCCCTTCCTACATACACATACTTTTAATATTCTTAGGACAAATAAATCAACGCATCTCAAACAAGGCTTATTCTCTACAGAAAAAAGGTAAGTTTTCTATTTATGTCACGAGCTGTTGACCTTCCAGAAAAATTTGATTAGAAATACACAGCACAGTAAATATTCTACCATCTGCAGACCATCCATAATTAATAGCCAGTTAAGGTTTCTTTAGGTCTCTAAAAATTCATTTATAACCAAGAAAAGGACGAAAATTCACTTCCCTGACAAAAACTAAGGTAATGAATGAGACAATTAGGAGAGTGGAAAGCCATGCTTAGTATAAGCATGTCTCTTCCTGCTGTATTTTATTAAGTTAGTATACTATGTGAAGAAAATTCTGAGCTCATTAAAGTGTGAGAGTTTCAGTGCAGTCCCAGTTTCACTAGAGACATAAAAATCAATGCTATTAGACAGAATTCGTTAGAACTGCTATCATTAGGAATGAAACAAATTAGATCTCCTTTCCTCACAAATGTATTATCTATTCCACCTTCAATTCCAATTATAAATCATAATATAACCCCATGTAATAAACTTAAGTATATTTTATAGGTAGTCAGAAACAGCACATAAAACAGTTGGGAATAACTTGCAGTTGCTTACAAACTCTGAGTCATAAGCATATGTGATACAGAATAAGCACTTCATGATAAACACTTCACATACACAATACACTAGAATAAAATACAGCTGAGACCATGTAGGGAGATTACACAACAATAATTTTCATATTCAAGTCTTGATACTACAACTATACCCACACCCCCCTCAAATCTCGACTACAACAGTGCTGCCGTATGAAAAAAAGACGCCAAAATCAGAAATCAAGCATGCATTGGATGTTTTTTTCAAATTATACGTAATGTGATTAGGCACATCCTTTCAGCAGAATGTGAGCACCTGCTATGGATTATGCAAGCTCATGCACACAATCAATACATTAAATTACAGCAGATATCACAACGCCATGCACACAACAATGGCTAACCAGAGAATCCTACCACAAAGTGTGTAGATGCTCTCCCCTACCCCGTGAGCCACCGCTAGCTCTGGAGCTGGTGCTGTGGAGCCTGGTTACCCATTTTCATGACATGGGCGGTGTCCTTTGGAGAATCTTGCTCCTGTGGCTGTAAGTATTCTTACTTTTATAGTATTTTGATCAGGTCTGTCATCAAATGTAAAGCAGAGTTTGGCAGGAAATTCGGAGACATAATTTGTAATAGTGGAATGTCATATCATATATTCCAGTCACAGTGTCCTTATAATAATTCTGCCAATATCACAGTTGTAAACAAGAAAAGCAATGGTATTTGTGAATTCTCCTTAAACTCAGGCCCTGAATGATTCCTACCAGGCTATGGTGCTCCACAGGGAGAGAGGAACAGAAGCCCTTAGGAGATACCCTGCTCTTCTAGCTTTTAGCTAGTTGTGAAGCAGACTGTTCACACTGCCAGTGTTACAACATAACCATAACGAACCCAGAAGAAGCAGATGCCGCATAATAGACTAAATACCTAATTCAGGCTACTCTATAGCTCTTATTTGCTGATCTTGATTTCCTTTAAAAATAACAACACTTTTATTGAGTGCCTTTAATGAAGACTCCAAATGCTTTCAACCTACCAGAATTACTTTAACATTAGGCTGGAATAAAACAGCCTATTATAGATTAAGACAGTTAATGAAGAAGTATCTTGAGATAAATTGGAAGGCAAAGAAAAGTTTTGAGTGGGCAAAGCAGTTACCATTAAGRCTTGATTAGGACATGCACTCTTCAAAACACATTTTAGTAACCTAAACATTAAGTTTCATTTGAAAAGTCTCTCATTTAATATTAAATTCACTAAAATCCTATTGGAAATCAATGCTAATCACGCCTGAGTGACAAACTGCTGACAGGACTTCTCAGGAGAATGTACTGTAGTACAAAGCAGCACTATACCAGAGAAATTACTGAAAAATTTATTTTGTGATTAGTAATAAGAGTAATGGGTCTCTTTATCAAGCAAAATGTGAGATAAAACAAGAGTCAAGAGTGTAAACAAAGTCACATTATTTTAATGATTCATATGACTGCTTTATTTATTTCACCCTGTAGTCGCAAGTTCATGTTCTCTGTATCATATCAGCAATACGAACTACTGGCTCCAGAAATGTATCTTTCTATGCCTCTTAATCCTTCCTATTTTGGATTTATTCAATTACCACTTCCTTGTGCATATGTAGGAATTTCATACTTAGTTTTGTTCAGTACTGTGTACTATCTTTTCCTAGGAAACATGAAACAGGAGAGGTCTGATTTTGTATGTGTAATGATGACTTTAGCTTTAGCTGCATGTCTCCCAGGCAATGACTGTCATCTTTTTTTCTTCTTTGATAAGTGAAAGAGAGAAAGCAGAAATTGAGTTTTCCAGTTAGTTACATGAATTAATACATAGAAACCTTTTAGTTCTGTAAGGGATAATTTTTGGAAATAATATATGGTATTATATGCTATGAAGAAGTAATATGTTTATACAGAACAAACATCCAAGAAAATAAAATCAGACTGCTATTTAGGATAGTTCAGTAGAACATATTTTTAATAATACTAATTGTGTGTTTTTATTTGCTTTTTTGGCATTTGCTTTGATAACATTAGCATAGACAATATTTTGCACATTGACAGTGGAAATATTTTAAAAATGTTTTACAAGATAATGTAACAGTTATAGAATTAATTGGCGTTTCTTTATACTTCATCCTGCTTTACTTACGTCAACTGAAGCAGGATTAAACCAATACTTTAAAGTAGCACTTTTGGCATTTTAATTTATGTGAGTATATTTTAATTGTTTCTAAACTGACCACCGTGTCTTCAGACAGGATCTGCCCCTTGTTCCTTTGTCAAATATGTGATTATGAATTTCTGCCATCCATAGGTCAGACTTTTGTGCAGAATGCTTATGAGGCAAGCCATGTAAATGATGTACACAGGTATCACAGGCAAAAAAGATCAAGGTAGGGCTGTAATTTAGTATTTACCAATCCTGCAGTAAAACAAACACCTATTAAAACTTGGCTTCTATATAATCATCAAACAAAAATCACAGTCATTTTAACTATTTATTACTGTCAGCAACAGCTCACTTACCTCATCAGGGTTGGCATTAAAGGTGAGACTGCCCTCATCTAGCTGCATATACAGTTTTCTAAAAGAAAATCCTAGAGGTGGATTCTTATTGTATATAGAACAGTGACCCCAAGTGGATTTGCACAACCTATGAAAATAGAATTAAGCCTAATATCAAAAATCTTTTCTACATTTCATGTATTTTACACACACAAAATGTTTTCAACACTGCAAAGCTAGGTTGAATATTATAAAAAGACAGAAATAGGTTGCTTTTAATACTTAGTTCCTCAGCCTTCTGCATGTCTGTTGTTGAAGTCTTTAATTATATGATTATTATTCAGGTTTTGGTGTACTTGAGTGCAGTCTCAAAAAATATCCCAGCAGGTGGCATCATAACAACACCCATACAGCTGAGACTTCTGGCACTTCTAGTAACTGATTACTGGGTCGCAGTGACAAGTTGTTCTCCCGCAGCAGTATGACAGATTGAAAATTTGTGTTTCTTTTTTTGTGCTCCAACTGTGCAGTGAGTGGGAAGCCATATCTGCACCAAATTACACCATTAACTCACTGCTTTCCAGCTGTCCTTTTCCCAGCCTTTACCAATCTGGGTTATTTGATCCAGCCCCAACCCTCCATATATATTTCATCTGTATTTTCTATTATTTCAATAATTATTTCATTAAGCTCAAACATATTCAATACATAGGACTAAGATGTCTACAGAGATGATCTACAGGCGTATTTCAGGTTTATAAATTTGCTAAATCAGGACAGATTTTCATTACCAAACATATCCTTGTCATATGATCAAACATCAAAAACATAAAACTTTAAGTTATATTCAGGCACATAAACCTCAAATAAGTCCATGAACAATAAAGTCAGGACATTAGACTACAGCTTTTTAACCTTTTACAGAGAAAGACTGAAAATGGAGGGTGAGAAATACATTGAGCGTCAATGCACTTTTATTTAAAATGTTGAAGCTTCCTGTACAACAACTTTTAAAACAAATAACAGATAGCCATGCGTACAGAAAAGATTATCAACATTTTCTACAGTGAGAGCCTTGCAATTTTTACTTTGCCCACCTTAATCTACTTAGGTGGAAGTTTTTCAAGCAGTCTTTTCAAGCAGTGCCTTGGACTGCACTTTTGGGAAGGTTTCACTGAAAATGATTGAGCTATTTCCCAGGATGAACTTTGAGGAAAATATACATTTTAAGCATATTAAAAATATATACTTCATATAATTGTTTAATTAAGACACTCTAGTTCCTCTATGCTTTAGTGCAGGAATTTTATTGTATTTGCAGTGATTTTGCTACCAAGAACTCAGGACACTACAGTGTATATCTACCAAACTGTCAAGATATTCGGTGTACATAAACAGAGGAACTTAGCAGCACCTTCACTGGAGATTCTGTTTCCTAACAACACAACACTCCCTAACAACAGAGGAATTGTGACTAAGTTGTTATAATTGTGGTATCCTATTCCTGGAATTCATGAAAGGAAGGGAAGCTGCTTAACTGAAATGCAGAGGACCAAAGAATACGATGAGGGAAGGAAGAGTTGTAGAGCATAATGAAAGAGAAGAAACAGGACCTGGAACAACAACCCATGTATTATAGTACTACTACTGTCCCTTAAGTTAGTTAAGGGATAAAACTATGTTTTGAAAGAAGATAAAAATTTTGCCGACCATCTAGTCTAAAGATAAATATGGTTTCATATGACTTTCTCCTAGTGCTATGAAACACCAAAGAAAACAGTATTTTAACGAAATTTAAATCTTGTACTATTGACAGATCATTCCTTTACTGTTCCTGGATTTATTTCTGAACTCCTTTTAGCTTTTTCCATTCTTACTGACTATAATTCATATCTTTTACTACTTCAGTACAATACTCTTGTTTAACTCCATTTGTCCTTTTCCTTGTTAATGCTTAGTTTAGCTACCAGATTTAAAATTGCAACCTATTTTAAGACATGAAAATGTCTTTTGAGATATCTGTGACCTAGAAAAGCTTTCCCAATTTCAGCATTAGCTCAAACTACCTGTGTATGTATTACCTTCTTTTGAGTTGGCCTAGTCTGAGTGAAAACAAGCAGACTGCAAGATAATTAACAATAGGAAGTAGCTGAGTTCCCATTCGTTTTTAGTGGAGCTTCAGCTGAATAAATTCACTTGCTCAAGCTAGATATTTGTCTGAGGTTCAGAGAGGTAATAATGGAAATACTTGATCTGTGCCTTGAGCCAATACAAAAGTGAAGATAAAATCTTGTTTTTCTCTGTGATATATATGTCCAACAATCAGTTTGTAGTAACACATGTACTTATTAAGCACAGTTGTATATGTAGTAATATCCACTAATACTTGTTAGTAATTAGAAATGAAGAGTAATACATTTTAAAACTGTTTCTCCTATGTCAAATCCCAATTAACTTAGGAAAACTTTTTTTTTAGTATTACAGTAGCAAAAAAACACATATTGAAACAAACTTTAAATCTAATAATTACTGTTACTGTATTCAGATGATTTTATATTATTTGCTTACCCTTGCCAGAGAAGCTCATCATTAGCAAGATCCTGCCAGACACATGAAGCCAGACAGAGATCAGTTGCATTCAGGTATGACAAAATGGTAAAACTAAGCTCTGGGGGCAGCATCTCCAGGTTAATGAATCCTTCTTGTTCTTTAGATTTTCTTGTCTTCAACAGGTGGTAGATGTCAATGCCTCCTTGGGCTTGTTTGCGATGGCTTGTATTAGAAACATTGTTAGTAGCAATCCTCCTACCATGTTCTCTGGTAAAATAGCCTTGTCCGCTATATCCTTGATGTTGCAGTTGCTGGTTCCTAGCAACTCTCCAGAGTCCCTGACCCATCTGCAAACCTGCTGGACATAAAATGCAAATCAAATATTGAACTGACAACTATTTATAGAAATTTATAAGATAGATGTATTGGAAAAGTTAAAATAAAAGCCTAGAATTGATTTGAACAGAAAAAAGTTAGTCTTGTCAAAATTATCCTGATAGATTATTCTGTCCACAGTGGAGAAACTGAATAAATACTGAAAACAAAAAGCATTAAAAGAAATCAAGAAAACGCTTTTTCAAATATTTTTGCACCTGAAGAGTTGTAAAATTAACAATAGGCTTCTGCAAACAGTACCAAACATTATCCTTGTGAATTAATCTATGTCCAATGCAAGTTAAAACGACTTACTCATCAGAACATTTGGAATGATTACCTTCAGATTTTTTAAAAAAATCACAGTAATAGCTTATTTAGAAACAGTGAGGTGCTATAAAATGCAAGCATAAATGTAAGTGTCCTGAGCAGTGAGCAGCATGCAAAATTAGGCAGGGACTGACATTAAGGCAAGACTTAACAACTTGGGAATAGCTTCTTATTACAGTATTCCTAACTTCAATAATAACGCATTAAGGGTTCAGTTTCTTGTTTCTGAACACCTAAAGTATCTTTTCAATCTTTTTTTCACAGTCATGAGGGCTAGGACCTAGTGTATATATCTTTTGGAAATGAAAACTGGGATTCTAGCTGAAGCTACTTCCTGTTCATCATTCTTGTAGTTGTTCTACAAAAACTCACAATGCTGCGAATTACCTGCAACAAGATACAGCTACTAAAAGAGCAATCCTAATCTGAACACAAAGAAGCATGGCAACACAGACAAGTGAGGTAAAAAACAGCCATGTGGTACTGCTGTGAATGCACACAGACTAGTTTATGTAGTTCTAGCATATTACTTTAAACATCCATAGCTATGTTTTTTTTTAAAAAAAAGATTGACGAAAATACATCAGATGGTTGGTCTGATCACGATTCTTGAAGATAACATAAAGAAGTAAGAAATGAGTAGTAAGTGGAAAATGTTGATAGCTTATTTTTTTTTTTTAATTGCTGGCAACATAGTGAACTACCTAAACCCTTTTTTAATCACTGTGAATGAGAATAAAGAAATAAACCTAAGGGGAAACTGAGGCTGAATTCTGAAAACATCAAGACAGTTACAGTGTTGAACAGCTGTCCAAAATGGAAGTCTATTGCTCTGAAAACTTGGAAGGAGTCTAGATTGAAACACACGAAGGTATACTTTTTTACTTTATGCCCTTCTCTAAGGCATTTTAAAAGACTGCGGTATAATCTCATATAATAAATCTTAAAGAGCATCCAAAAGTTATTAGGCTGAATGTAAGAGGCAAGATTAAAAGTAAATTTGCTGATAGCATAAAAACTTGATGATAAGGCTTCAGTATCTTAATTATCAAAACCAGTACACTGTGTGTTTGTTATTTTCTGTCAGCTTTTGTTGCAGATGGTAAGAAAAGCAGTAGATCATGAAAGTTATTAAATATCAAGGTTTCTGAATGAAACATTTCATATTTCACTAGATAAAGATAGAAGTAGTATAGATCACACTTGACCTTCTAATTTAGTCTTGGAACGTTGACTGAATCCTATAAAAAAAAGTAGCGTACATATATTGATATAGCTCTTATTTTTCAACTTTTGCTATGATGACACTTCACTATAAATAATCACACTAGGATGCTGACTTTCAAAAAAAGAATTAGAAAAGTATGGTGTGGACTAATAGGATGGTACCTGCATTTTTAGTTATTCATTTTCTGATAGCACAGAGAATTAAAATTAGGGCTTAATCTGTTAAATTTCTGGTCAGAAATAGCTGGAAATGGTTCTACCTAAGCAGAAAAAACAGACTATGGATAAGGTGGTGGATCACAGGAGAAGAATTGAGAAGTGAAATGAAAGAAAAAAAGCACAATCAAGATAGAGGCAGGTGAAAGACAAAGGTTCAGCTGATTGGTGAAAGTTATCTACACAAACATCTATTCGCTGCTGTTGTAGAATTCAGTCATATGTTCCAAAAAATCTACTCCGTGATGTCAAATATCTATGTTGCAGCTTTCTGACCTTTTAATTTAAATAAGGCCAAAGGTATGAAGAAACTGTAATCATATGTGTAATAATCAATTTAGTAATATGCAAAATTTTAAAGAAAATCATCACTACCTCTACTTTCACTTTCTGTACAGTTATATAGTTGGCTTAAGTTTCATTTCCTGTACAGTTACATATTTGGCTTAAGTTTTTTTAGCATTCTGAAGACAGCTTAAGCCATAATCAGTAGTTATACTAGGCAAGTGTTAAAAAAAATAACTTACTGAATCACACCATAAATAGGATATACAGTTAGCTGCAAGAATGTATGCATAAGAAGATATTCTCATTTTCTTGAGATCAGCATTTAGCTTTTAAAAAGCCTTTATCACTATAGGTGAACTTGCTTCATGAGAGAAAGTCATACTGCAACCTGCCACTTAAAAATGGCAGCACAAGAATGAGTAGTCTGCTGAAAGTGGGCATTAGTAACTTACGCTGATTTTTGTGATTGATTTATGAAATACAGTCCAAGATGTAAATATTTCTTTACAAGATGAAGAACTCTGTATCCTTCATTCTACAGCAAGATTGAAGTATTTTTTTTAAAACAGACATTCTCAGAGACGCAATTCAGTGCCAACCTTTTCAGGTTTTAAACAACAAGGAGAAAGAGTTACTAACCTTCATCCAAGGGGAGTATCACCACCAATAATACCAACTGTAACAATAACACTAAAAGCATCAGTGGCAAGTGTGCCAGAATTGGCATTTGAGACTACAAGCATAAGGGCATCAAGTCTCCTGCCACTCCCAACTCCAGTTGCTGCTACCTCTGCTGTTTCTACCCTGGAGCAGACAGACTACATACAGATGTGCTGTAAGGAACCCTGTTAAGAAACAGTTTTTATGGGTATGCATTAACAACTGAGCAGGGTATTAGGAATGGAGAGGAGAATTTCCAATGGGATGAGGAAAACGGACAAGGAATATTTTTTGAACAAATACAACATTTCAGAAAGGGCTACTATGACTGAACTATACAATTCAATTGAGATCAAGTTCCCATTTTGCTAGGCACTGTGTAAGCACTTGTTAATTACCTAAACGCAAATTTAGACAGTAAACAGGTACCTCTAAACATCTTGCGAGGCTTCAACCAATTCTTGCCCTTAGCCTTGGGAGTAACACTGTCAACAAATAATTATACTTGCAAACATGCAGATGCAAATTTTAGAGGCTGTCTGTGTTTGCTTAGTGCAGGTATCAGATGATCTGAATGGCTGAACTGATGATTGTTCAATCAATTCTGTCAAAGAAATACTAAGTCTAAAAAATGTATGTATGTATACACACGTACAAACACATACAATGTAGATGTAACTCAAATGTCCTGCATGTTTTCTCAGTGTAGCTCTCTGTGTAAAAATAAATCTGCCTGAATATATATCATTGACACTACACTAAATGATAAAATAACCATACAGCAAGAGATCATTTTCAAGGACTGAAAGAACTAGGAGTGTGCACTTGTAGTTCCTCATCATTATTCCAAGTTGTTAACCAAGACAGCAACAAAAATCAGCAAAGAAAATAGTAACAACACTGAGATAACAAAACTTAAATTTCATGAAATATGAAATGATCCAACCTATTCCATGTAAACAGTGTATGTCATGTAGAAAGAAATGAAATTTTTCTTAAATGCTGCAATCTGCTTCTGGAGGTAGTTTTTATAAGACAAATTAAGGAATGTATTTTGCTAGTATTTTTGCTCTCTCTTCTGACATTACTTTATATTATAACAAACCTACATTCCTGTATACATTTGTTAACTCCAAATTGACAAAAAACGTCATTTGAAAATAATTATTTGGACATGCTTTAAATATAAAAAAAAGCAGTAACATCAAGCTCAACACTCTGAAGAACATTAGAAATCATATTGTGATAAGATTCATAATCGTAATGTATCAGAAAGCTGGGAGAGAAAGAGCAGCGTTAGCAGAACTGGGTCATCAAGAGACTGTCTGATAATTTAATCAAGTGAACTTTACACCCTCAGGTGAACATTTGGCAATTTTATATTAGCTTCAAAACCTCTCCAAAGTCAGGTGTTCTTTTTGTTGTGTATTTGTAAAGAATTTGTAGTGGTTGCAGGAGATCAAGTATTCCTACTTAGCCCTAAAACAAATATCAAAATTTTAGCTTCTAGTTTCATGTTTTTATGGCTGTATGCAACCAGTAGTTCCCGCTCACAGATCACATTCTATTGAGTAATGCTGAGCTAACAAGAATACTAGTAGTTTTTGCTGATGTTCATAGGGCTTTTCTCCCTGCACAAAAGCAAATTCTGACACATCAGCAACAACATAATCTCTTCTAAATTACTTAATGTTAGAAAGCGGCTCCAAGAGAGAAAATACTATCTTTCAAGAAACTGACTTATAATGTATGTCTTCCTCCTGTAACTATCATACTGTTATAAAAACATCACAGTATAAATCTTAAAAATTGGTCACTTAAAAACTGATTAAAAGATATACCATATATTTTTGTGCTGAGTACCAACTGAAAAACTTTCATATATGACACAAAGGGAGATACAATTTAAACCTATCTGGAACTGATTGTTGGAAATCTTTAAGCCTTAGTATGTGTGTAATTAGCCAGCAGCTTATATGCCATTTTTAGCTCAAATGTCTTATTTTTCCTAAGCAAGCAATTATTTTCAGCTTTGTAGTAAACCAGGATCAATGCTTTGAGAACTAGCTTGTAAAACAAGATGACTAAACCCATTGTTACTGTAAACACACCTTTGAAATGTATTTTTAAATGTATTTTGAACATCCATCTTCAATTGCCAGATTGAATAAGCCACTTAAATGTATGTTCCCATACTCTCAATTATGTAGCTTTACCTAGCAATTAAAACCTTTTAATGGCTTGCCTGTAATAATTATCAGAGGAAAAACACTCATCAGGCTTAATTATAAAGTGCTGACCTTCTCTGGCTCTGTGTGATGTCTGCCAGAGTCTGGTTTCAGTTTTGCTCATGCCTGCCTCACGTTACACCTTATTACGGATAATAAATTGTTTACAGTGTTGAAGAGCATGCTGGGATACTAAAAACTAAATGCAACCTCGGTTAAAAAAACCGCTTCTTTGCTACCGTGTTCTACTTTATCGAATAAAGCACAACGTGACGAACTGAAAACCCTCCTCTTTGTGGTGACCGGGCCGCATAGGTGGTGCTGTGTGACCACTACCTTCCTAACAGGGATGCTGTCAAAGCTGAAGTTTATTCGCCGGCGTCGCAAGCGGCGCCTGCACACAGCTTTTCCACGCGAGCCCGAAAAGCCTCATTTCTAACCGTGACGCTCGCGGTTCCCCCAGCTGCTCACCCTCCAGCCTGCCGGGGCCGCCGCCGGGCCCCGCCGCCGCCGGCCCTCCCAAGCGCGCTTCCCCCGGCAGAGGGGCGCCGGGGCCGGGCCCCCGCCGGCACCGGGAGCGACGCGACCGCCAGTCCCGCCCCCGCACGCCATAGGGCCGCCCCAAGAACCTCGGCTCCTGATTGGCTGCGCCGCCCGTCCGTCTGCCCCGCCCCGTCCTCGCCCGTACCTGCGCGAGCGTGGCTCTCAACCGCCGCCGCGACGAGCCCGGCCCGAGTCGGTGCGTGGGCCGCGCCGGGTGGGACGGGGGCCCGCAGCCCCCGGCGGCAGCAAGGGGCGAGGGGAGCCGGGCAGGCCCCGCCGGCGCGCGGGGAGGACGGGGACGCCGCCGCCTCCTTCTTCTCCTCCTCCTCTCGCCGGGGCGATTTGACGTTTGCCGTTGTTGCTGGAAGTGACGTCTCGCGGAGACGCTCGCTGGAGCCGGAAGCCGCCGGCGTTTCGTGGCGGCAGATTCAAGCCGCGCCCTCGGTCGGCCGCGGGTGGCCGCSCCGCGCGGCCGCGGAGCAAGGCGCGGCGATCGGCGGGCCGCAGCCGCAAGCAGAGCCGGGAGGGCCGCGGTGCGCAGCGCGGGCCGCCCCAGGAGCGCCCCGGGAGCGCGGAATCTGCGGATCCGGAGCAGGCGGGGCGCGGGCGCGGCCCAACCGCCGCGCGGCGGGCCGTTGGCGCCGGTGAGTGTCAGGGCCCGGGTCCGCTGTGGGGCAGCGGCGGCTCGTCCCTCCCCGCGGCCCCCCTGGGCCCGGGCCCTCCGTCCCTGGGCGGGGGGGGAGGCGGAGAGGGAGCCCGGCGGCGCTGCCCGCGTGCGGTGGCGCCGTGTTTCGGGCGGCGTTAGGGCGGCGCGCTGGGCGGGCGGCCGCAGCGCCGCCGCGGGCGGTGCGCTCGTTTCCAAGCTCCCGCCGTGCTGGGAGCGTCTCTCTCGCACCCAGCACGATACTGAAATATCTCTGCTTGATATTTTTGCGCCGACGCAAAACCGCGTGAATTCTTCCCCCCCTTCCCAACCAAACAAAATGGTCTAACTACAGTTTGAAGAAATCAGAAATATATTTATTGTAAGATAAACATTTTAGCTTATTTACTGTATTTTTAAGCTTTGATTTATTTGCTTTAGCAGTCTAAAATTATTTTTAAAGCCATTAACTATCTTAATATTTCTTTAAACATTATTACTTTACTTTGAGAGTTGCCAAGTTCAGAACTTTGCAACTGCTCTCCACCACTATGAATATACTGATGAAGTTGCTTACAGTTTTGTAATTGCGCTTTCAGTGATGGCTGAAACCTAATTATATAATTAGGCTTGCATAATTCTTTATCTCCTATCTTTGAATTGCTCTTCAGTTTCTTGGACCTAATTTTTGTTTATCTGCCTAGCTTTTTCTCTAAACAATATTAAAAAAAAAAAAAAAAAAAAACACCAAACACTGAGCCTGGCAGTTTGCTAATAGACTCTCTCAAGTTCCAGCAGTCTGAATGCTAAGATACAGGCCACTTGTTTTCAATTAGGACTTAAAAGGGTTGAGCTATCCAATCTGTGGTCTTAAAGTCTTAGGTTGGAAAAGAACCAGTAGTGGATGCTTATAACTTCAAAATGAATGCTTGCAAGATACAATGTTCTCAGAGTGTCTCTAAATATGTATTTTGAAGCAATAGAGTGAAGGGTTACGTTTTGAGAAAACTAGTACTGATATTTTTATTTAATTTGAAGCTACTACTTCAGGTATTTCTTTTTATAATCTACCAGGCAGACATAGTTGCCAGTGTTTTTAGATCTCTTAGGGCAATTAGTTTTTCTGTCTCTTCCTCCTCTCCTTGAGAATTTACTAATTAGTTTTGTTTCACAAAAAGTGTCATTAAAGTAGGAATTGCCTACACTTCCTAATCCTTTTTGAAAAAGCTAAAAACTTGTGGAAGATGATCTTGTGCTTTGCTGATGCACTTTTTTTTAATTATTATTTGTTGCTGTCTTTAACTTCCTTGCAGGACAGTTCTGCAGAGAAAAATGCACCTTTGTTATTAGATAAGTCTGTCTCTCCTGTGAGGCAAAGCTAATAGTAGATGGAAAGTGGATTTTCAACTTGTGTGTAACAACAGAGAAGTTTGAGGTGGACTTCTTGTCATGGCAGTAAATTTACACCTGTCTTGAAATGTCTAGGCAATCTGTTGCCTCTCTTCCTCCCCACCCACTACCGCCATGATTTTAAACTTGCTTAATGGATTATTTATATAGAGAGCTGCAGTCTGTGATGAATTGTTAGGCATGTCTTCTGATTGCTCCTTTGGCTAGTAAACTTGGGACCAAATGATCTAAGCTAGTTTCTCTAACTATTTCAAATTTGCTGGGGGAAAGCTGTCAAAACCATAGGAAGGTTACGGTATCTTAAAAAGTTGCAGAATCAGTCAGGATGATACRATCAAGCTTCCTGATAGTAATGATTGTATATGTTTTTAAGGTCCTGACCTTGAAAGATCTGAGGAAAAGAACAGGAAAATTTTTAGATGAAAGAACGCAAAAGGCTTTCACTGCTTCTGGAGTTTCTGCTCCTTTGAAACAGCAGAGGAACTTGTTCTTACTCCCTTTTAATGGGTTTCAGTCAGCTCTAAATTTTTAGTATGCATTTAGATCTCCTTACCTTTAAACATCTGTGATAGTTGGTGGGATTAAGGATTAGTGCTTGATACTGAGTTAAAATGAATGAGGAAGATGACTGGTATTAATGAGTTTTGTGCTAGCCTGTGCTGTGTTGTAACATTTGGGAAATAGTAATGTCTAGAAAAAAGGAGCAAAAATAGATAATTTTAATGATATTTCTATTGCATTTTAAAATTTTCATGTATACATGACTTTTATTTGAAGGAGGAGAATGTACTGTATTATATTTATCTCATAATCTAAGAGAAGAATATTTGAAATAATGACAACAGGAGACCTAAAAGGAAGTTTAAGAAAAATAGAGCAAGGACTTCGCTTGTTAAATTATCCAAGGGATGTGGATTATACCGGGTAAGAAGCAATGTGATTCAGCTTATACTGATGTATGATGATAACAACATACATAAACAGTGTGTACAGATATGTATTTAGTATGAGAAATATGATCTTTGTATGTTTGTTTTCCTAATGGAAGCAATAGGAGGAGTGTAACTGGAAAAGATAGATAGTTCCTAAAGGTTGTCTATTACTTTTGTGTTAACAAAACTGATTGAATATTGATGCTTCATGGAGTAAAAATTACTATTTCCTTGTATTGGATTAGGTAATAGTTAAAAAAAAAAAAAAAAAAAAAAAAAAAAAAAAAAAATTATCAAAAAAAAAAAAAAAAAGTAAAAAAAAAAAAAAAAAAAAGAGTGTTTTAAAAACTATCTTACCTGAAAATCAGGGCACTGAGAGAAGTTAGTATAGGTATTAGATAGTTAGATCCAGTGGGATGACTAATTTTATCTATTAAATACTTCTGGATGAATGATCAGTTCAACTTATCTTTTGACTCTACTGTGTCACATTTAAATTAATGATTAATATAATACTTCATGGCTTTCCTTCTTTTTGTGGATCAGAATTACAGATCACTGTAAACTCAAATCCTTGTTTTCAATGGATTTTTTTTTCTGAATGTTATCTTTTTTTCTCTTAGTAACTTGGATCTTGAAAGAATGTTTAATTTACATTATTAACAAGTTTTTCCTCTAACCGTAAAAACTGCAAATGTAAGGAGTACACCTGTGTAACATTTACATTTCAGTTCTGAGAAATGGAAGGTTTTGTAATACTTACTATTGATATGTTAAAATTCAGAAATAAGTAAGTTTCCACATTTCCCTCAAAATTGATTCACAAATAGAATTTCCCTGAGCAAAAAAATCTTTATGCAATTTGGGGAATAGGGAGAAATAATACTTAAGTGTGTGTTCTCTTATGATTATAAAGTTAATGTTCTTCACAATTTAAACTAAACATTCCATCAACTGCAGAGTATTTTGTTTTTTTTTTCTTTCCTAACTGACCTTAAAGCAAAACTTATACAAAACTGCTAAACACAGTTAACTACAAATTAAATACATTTCAGGAAACAGAATAATACTGTTCTATATATATTAAAAAGAAAGGACTATTTTCTTTGATTTCATGCAAATTCTGTGGAAAAAACTTCCTTGAAGAAATTTTATCTCTTCAAGATCAAAAATTAAGCATTTAGATGATAAAGGCTGTTGGGCTTTAGATTTGACAATGTTAGAATGATTAGAGGGCTCACAAAACATTATTTCAGGATGTTTACACATAAAAGTAAGAACTACTGGATAGCATATGCCTGCAAAATTACATTGATCAAGATAGCTGGGAAAATCTTGAAGTTCAAGTTCAATTTATGTTTGATATCATACTGACTATATTAATATATCTCTGAAGTTAGATGTTAGAAGTGACTTACATTAAAGACTTTTCTCTTTCTGTTATGTAAAATACTTCTGTTTCTCAATAGGTTAATAAAGGGTGATCCAGCTGCATTTTTACCCATCATCAGCTATTCTTTTACATCTTTCTCCACTTCCATAGCAGAACTTCTGGTGAAGTGTGATGTAGAACTCACAGCAAAGAGTGACTTGCGTTTCATTGAAGCTATTTATAAGGTATCTGGTTTTGTGCTCTTTGTATTAGAGAGACAATTTTGAGTAAGGCCTCATAACTGTTAAACATCTAGTGTGAGTTTTATTAGCAGGCAGTGAAAATCAATTGCAGTTCTGCTACTGCAGAAGGTAAGCTGTAACCAACTGTGTGACAAATCTTAATTTATATTTTCCTGAAAATAAGGGAGGATATTATTAGCCAAATCTCAGTTTTGACACAATCAGTAAAATCATATTTTGTTAAATGCGAAGAATACAAAAAATATTTATTGCATAGTAAGTTATATAGCCAGAAGCGACCTTAGAGGAAATTATGACCACCAGAAAACCATAGCAAACCTCAATAATAGTGATAACAGTTAAAAAGTGCAGTTATTTTAAAATGCTGTGCCAGATTAATTGGTGTATAAAGTCTGCTTCTTAACAATTTATAAATAGCATTAAATTCTTTTCTGAATTGAATAAAAGTAATTTCATGCGATTTTAAAGTATCTGTAAACACTTTACATTTTTGTTAAAAGGATGCTGGATGTATTAATTAATGTTAGCTTATTCAGATTAGTTTTCCATCTCAAGAAGGTGGAGACTGCTTTGCAAAGAAACTCAGGGTGGGAGTCTTATTAGGCCTTTGACATATTTGCTGAAGTTAACACAGCACTTAATAGAAGTATTGTACACTCACTTTGGATTTTTTTTTTTTTTTTAAGGTTAACATCTACAGTCATTTGTTTAGTACATCTTAAGATGATGTGAGATATAAACTGCAAGAGTGACATGAATGAAGTGTTTCTGGAAGGGATAGGTTACAAGGCCTAACTGGAAGAATCACCCTGGAATATGTAAATTACCAAATGATTAAAGGATTAACTGTTAAAGGATTAACTGCTAAAGGGTAGAATGAAAGAAAAGATTTTTAGAGAAAATAAGAACAAGAGTATGCTATTTCTATGACAACTTACATGGTGATTTTGAAAAAAAAATGAACCTTTTTTAATTTTGTTGCAGCTTCTTCGAGATCTGTTTCAATATAAACCAATCTTAACAAAACAGCAATTTCTTCAGTTTGGCTTTGCAGAACGAAAAATGCAGATTGTTTGTGACATTATCAACTGTGTGATAAAAAAGCATAAGGAATTAAATAACTTGAATAAGGTACTGATCAATTAAAATTATTTTGAGACATACTTCTCAGACATATGCTTGGTGCTGCTCCACTTAGGTGAAGACCATTTTTTTTGAAGATAGAGCATCACTGATGTAAATAGCAAGAGAATTTAGTAAGAAGTACCATTATGAGATGCTTGAGTAGTATCAGGTATACATGAAGCTGCCAATGCTTTGTAGTATCAATAAAAGAAAATTATTAGAAAAAAAGATAAATCTTTGCCATAAGTGTTATTATTTATTTATTTATTTTTTAAACAGTTCTAAACGTAGTAAATGTTCAACTCATTAGATTTTTTTTTTAAGGTAGACTTAGAAACAAAGCAAACCCTTCTGATATATAAAAAGTTCTGGTAACGTTTAGTTTAGATACAATGCTTATATTTCAGCAGTATACATTTGTGATTTTTATTAATCATATTTGATATACATTATTAAGGTATTAATATATATCAATGTGTGCTATGTTTAAAACTTTATATTTTACAGGATTTTTGTGATAAATTGGCGTTTATTGTAGTCTTCAAGGCTTCTGTATTCCTTGTCACTTTTTGGGATGTGACTACATCCTTCTTTCCTATTTGTTTGTCTTTCAGTTCTGGTGCAAGTTATCTTTCTGTTTATGACCAATTTTGATGCATCCTTGCATAGGCATTATGGGTATATATGAACAGTGTTCATTTCCAGATCAGTTTTCTCTGTTAATTTGGCTAATATTTACCTTCAGTGGTTTTTAGACACTGTTGTATTAGAGTTATAATTGTGTTTGCATTTGTGCCGTGCAGTATTCCTGTTAATGACACTTAGAAATGATGACTTTTTTCAGGAAAATATTCCTGGTATTAGAAGCATATTTTTTTTTCCTCTTCATTTTTTTTGAAGGCCAAATCTCAAACAAGAAGGAAACTTGGATCTTTTAAATACGAACTGTGGTCAAATTGTGAAAAAGCCCATGCTGATCCCAGTGGCAATGCTATGAATTTCAAACAAGTATGAAAATAGATCTTATTACTATTTTACTCTGTCTAAAGGCTGCTCAGAGCTGTAGCAAGTCAGAATCTTTCAGAAATACGTGCTTTTATTTGAGTTTTTGTGTTTGAGTGCACAGGTTTTTGCAAAATACGCATGAGTTAATTGAAGTATGTTATTAGAGAGAATGTCACTTCTCTTTTACTGAGCAGTTGATCTCAAAGTTATGGTGGTAATGATCTAGTACTGTCACTTGTTGGTTGAATTATTCCAAAAAGGAGGGCTAGCAATCAAAATATGATTGGAAAAAGACAGAATATATACCCTATATGGAGTTGGAACTGATGTGCTTTCAAACACACTTTTTGTTCTGTTGTGCAGCTCTGTTCAGCAAAGTTTTCTAATGAAACGTTTCTCTGACTTCAGCTTAATGCTTGATTGGCAGCTATGTTACTCTTCTCTTTGGAGACAGCTTTTGTCCTGTGTTCTGCCAAGAGGGTGCAAAGTAAAATCCTGCAAAACTTCTCTAAGACTGTGACTGTGATCTCTATTTAATATGAAAATATTGTTCCTAGCTGTGAGGAAAACTTCACAAAGAAAACATATGGCATGACTAATGATACTTCCTTATTATTGAATAGTAAAATTGAGTGGAAGTATATGAGAGTGTCCTTATTAAGAATTCCCTTAAAGAGAACTTCACTTTCAGTAAAACATGCAGTCTGTAAGTGTTAAAGCATTGCATAAAAGTAGAAGTAGCTGCAGATTCTCAATCCTTAAGTAATTTATTTAGGGAGAGAGGGAGAGATCTAGGGCTGGCTTTTACCTGAAAGGAAAATAAAAATTTGCCTTTTATTTTGTTCTTTCTAACAACAGTTTTCATCTGAAGTGAACTGCATAGCTACATAAGACTATTTTACCAACAGCAATCAAGGAATAGAAGAGTTTTAGTCTTTCTTATTAAACTTTATTTTTCTTCCAAATGCTTGTGTGGTAGTTTTAATGTTGGACCTATCTGTATGTGTGTTGATATATAAGATTAATGAGATTCACACCTCTCTATGTACATTTGGAAGTCTAGCACCCGGATGGTAAAAGGGAATGTTGGTATTTTCAGCACTTTTTATGTGAACCAAGGTATGCTTTAATATAGTATGGTCTATGCATAGGTCTTCTGTGATTTTTTTCATGCCAGGTTCATTTGCCATGCAAAATGAACTGTTGGCTCTCTAGGTTTTTGCTTTTTGATTGCTATGTTTTTGAACCAGTGGAGATGTTTGTTAGATTACAAAAATGTTACATGCAAAATGCTAAAATAATAAGCCTTTTTGTATCAATTAACTGTCATGAATTTCAGAAGTGTTTTTGTAATGAATAACGCTAGTGATTTTCTTTTTTTAAACATACTGAAAAGAAGCCTCAAGTAGAACGACATCCAGAAAGCAAAGATAGTGACAACCTTCTTTCACCAGCCCTTCCAGCAGAGGGAGACAATGAAGAAGAATTATACTTAAATCATGATGTTCTGGAAGTCAAATGTGAACAAGTAAGAATTTTAATTTTAAGACTATGTCCACGCATATTCTTAACTCGTCTTACAGAGCTTTTCTAAAGGCAGAGAAATTTTTTAAAGATAGTTCCATGCACAYTGACTATAACTTATATATTAAAATGGCTAGGAAAATTGTGCTGACCTTTCAAGAGCCAGTTCTGGCAACCCAGCTTTCTAGCTTTATCAGTTCTATTTGTCTCTCTTTTTCTTTTAATCAGTTTCTTTAACAATGGGAAGGTGTATCTATCTTGACTTGATAGTTTTTGAATTCATTGGTCCATTTTGTCTTAATTATGACAGTGGAAGATTAGTTTTTAGATRTATTTTAACGGATTTTTTGTGAAAAGGATGCCTTCCCTCAAAGGATGACAATAGAACTAAAGAATGTAGTATTGATGGAACCTATTTTAGACAATAAGAAGCAAAACATCATGAATGGTTTACCCATAAAAATGTCTTTTCAGTCAGATCTCCTGTTTTCTTGGACACTAGAGAATCCTTTTTCTGTCAGAGTTTCTCTCTGCATGCAGTTTCTGATGCCAGCCAAGGGTGAGGTCATGAGACACAAATTCACTGGAAATTAGCCTCTGTTATTACTAGTGCTTATGTTAAAATAGCATTTAAAAATGGGTAAAAATGAAATAATTATTGTGGTAGTTGATGTCCAAATCATTATTCTTTCAATAAAGCACCTTCAAATGCCTGAATCATACTGAAATCAGCTTTTTCTGAATTCATTTTTAGTATGTAAAAGCTCAATCTCATGAACAGTCAGTTTATAGCAATTTGGAGAGAAAAAAACATTCTTTAATGTGACAGAATTCAGCTTACTGAAGTAAGGAAATAATCGCTTTAATTTCATAGATCAAATGATGAGCTATACTTATATCTATGTCTAAATTGGAGGAAATCTATTCTTATCTATTTTTCCAGGTCTTAGAAGATAATTCTGAGATTGAGTTCCTAAAGAGCCAGCTTGCTGATTGCCAGGAAAAACTTCATAAGCTAGATTGGATGGAAGATAAGCTCCTTTTTTTAGAAGAACGACTGAAAGGAAAAGTGATTATAGATGAGAAAGACTGGAATAATTTGTTGAGTCGAGTTTTGCTCCTTGAAACAGAGCTGTTGTTGCAGTCCAGAAAGGTATGTCAACTTCTGTTTTTCTCCTGTAATAAAAGGCAGATACAACTGTAGCAATATTGTCTATTTCTATAGTGCTATGCAGCCATTACCAAATGACCAAAAAAAGGTGTTGCCTAAGCACAGCGCTTGTGAACCTGCTTCTGCGCTTGCTGCTTTTCAGCCTCCTGAAGCTTTTCACTTTTTTTAAAAAAGACTATCTAAATGGAAATGTTATTTATAGTGTTGGTGTTGTGTTTTTTTTTTTTTTTTTTTTATATGGTTGTTCATTTGATTTACTGGAGTAACAAATTCTTTGAATTTATTTCCTCAAGCTTTATGCAGCAAAGTTATCCAGTGTAAATTGTTTCCTAACAGGAACAGCAGGTATAGCTCAGCTCAGGTAATGACTGTATGTGTATGTACATATATGTACAGATGCATATTACCTAATGAGCTTGTAGAAGGAGCCTTTGATAAATAGCATATTTGATGGAAAAAAAAAAGAAGGTTAATGAAAGTTAATTTTTTTTAATCCTATTCTTTTATGATTACCTTAAATTTATGACTTGACTGATGATACTTCATTCCCCTTCCCTCCCCTTCCCCCCTTTTTGTGCACTCCTAAATTCACAAGAGTGCTACAGTTGTAATGCGGCTACATTTGGCATACTTGTCAGAGCAAATCAATTACTGCATTGCGTTAAAAACTTTTTTCATGCTGCTGAAAGGTCCTTGTATACAAGTACATGCATATTATATAATTTCATATGTGTGCATGTAAATATTTTGAGATTTGAACTGCAGCATCGTATTTGTGAATGCATGCTTAATTTCAAAATATATTTACTTAGAGCTCGTCTATCCTTCAGATACAGTGAAAAGCTCTCCAGAAGCTGAAAACCTGTGTGAAAAGTACTTGATAAGTGTTGTTTTTTTTCTCTGTAGTTGCCAAAAAGTTTAATCTACTTGTAAACAGGAGCTTGGGCTATGCTGCTGGCTCTGTAAACTTGAAATTGTCACCACTACTTGTATATAAGATGTTTTGTGTGTGTGTGTTCCTTGGAAGTGTACTTATTATGCAAAATGTTGAAATGGAAAGTGGTTTGTGTGTTTTTTTTTATTTATTTATTTTGTTTTACCCAGTTTCAGGTTCAGTAATGCCTCAAGTTAATTACCATATGAAGTCATTCATATGGTGATTGAATGAAGTCACGATTACCATATGGATAAATATTGTAACTTAATTATTGGTGGGCATATGTCCAAATAAGACAGCTATTGTTAGGGTTCTTCTGGTAGCTGTCTCAACAGGCTTTCAGCTGAACAGCCGTAAAGAAATTTGTCCATCTTTCATGTGTGTTCTTTCCAAAAGGTGGTTGCTGCATTTATGACAGCAAGGGAAAGCTTGTGTTTCAGCTAGCCTTGTTCTGTTAATACTGTATTAATAATAGATTTGAGTTTACAGAAACATACAACGTATATTGAAGTTCAGAGTTTTGAGATAGTTGCTAATAAAATACTTAACACTAATATCACTCAAAAATATGCAGTAAGGTCATTTCTGTTCTACATGCTGTAAGAGGAAGTCTGCAGAAACAATTTGAATTCAGTTGGTATGGCATTGTTGCTTTAAAGCAAAAGAAGCTGACTTTTATGTTTTTAAGTCTTCAAACCCCTAACTTGTTTGGAAACTATTAAAAAAAATTCTTTGCGCCAGAGAATTGCTGTTTCTTTGTTTCATGAAATTCCATCCAAATTGTGCTTCACAGATATAGGAACAATTGAGAATTACTCCTTCTTACTCTTGCATTTTTCAGGAAACTGTTGGCATTTAGCCAACATAGCAGAAACACTCTTAAGATCTGTCCTGCATGGCTGCCAAAGTAGCAACAGCTCTGCATATAGCTCTAGGAAAGTAGGAAAGCTATTAAAGTAAATCCATTTCAATGAAAGGAACAGGCAGAAGAAATCAGTGCAGATACCTTCTACTCCTCCTTCCCTGCGGCCTTTCATTTTCTTTCCCTTTTTGGGGGATACTTATCTGTTTTTCAAGTTCTTCCCACATAGCACTTTTCCCTTGTTCATATCTTTGGGTATAATATTCACTTGTTAACTGACATAACTATGTCAGTTATTCCAGCTTTAAAAGCAATAGACTTCAAATCTCAGTATCATCTTCATTGGTGAAGAAAGTCTAGATGTTGTTGTTCACAAGTTTTTTGGAGACTTTTGAAGTTAGATGCGCTCACAAGCATTTAGTGTTAGTACAACTTTGTTTCCTTGCCTATAAACAAGATGTCGTGGAACATAGATGGCATTAAACACAAAACCATTCTTGAAGGAACCTTCTCTCRTTGGGGAGCCTGGAAAACCAGCTTAAACTGGACTTCAGAGTTCTAAATATTGATGTGCGGTGAATTTCATTTCAGATATACAGCTCAATATTTTCAGGGCTGAGGAGCTGCATTTCTGAATATCCAGTGGAAGTGGCATTTACTTTGTTAAGCTAACAGCAGCAGACCTCAGCATGCAACTGTTGGGACAGGCCAAGAACTGTCTGATAGTTCATTTGAATTGTACCTGAGTTATATGCACTACTCTAATGCTGCTGTTAAACAGATGAAAAGCTTCAATTTTCTTTAAAATTGTGAGATGGACTGGTATTTTTTTAATGCARTATAATTATGTGAGTTTTTGGCTCTTACGAGCTGAGGAGCAGTCCTATGAAAATAGTTGTGTAGGGCTAATGCATTTGAGGGGATTGATAAAGCATATCTATTTGTATTTACATTTAAATATAATTTTAGTTAAAAGACACTTTAAGCAGGATGTATACCTAAAATTCAGTAAATGTATAAACTGTATTGTAGAGTGACTTACCTACGGAGTTCAACAATGTAAATCAAGAATGTGCTTCCAATAGGATTCCAGTTTCTCCTGGTGAGTGTTTATGATTTCCTTTTTAATTAAAGGCATATGCCAAATACTTCTTGCAAATATTGACTAACATAGTGTTTTTAAGTAGACAGTTTCAATTTAGTGACTTACTAAATCAAAAGCATGTTTCAAATAAGAACTGAGTCTGCAAGTTTTGTTTGTAATCTATTCTTTAGAAGCTTTCTTTACTGAAGTAATTTTTAAAAAACATTAATGCAGACATATAGCATACTAACTACGTGTTACAAATAACACCTTACCAAAAAAATAAGATGCAAATTTAATTAGTGTATGTAGTTTATTTGTAARACATGATGAATGCTTCAAATTATAGCTAACAGCCTTTATTATGTTTCAGCTCTATTCTTAAGCATCAAGAGGAATAGAGGGAATTATATTTGCTGCCACAGGTTTACTATAGCTACAACAGTGATGCATTTATATATTTTACTTTAATCCTGTGGCTTGAGACAAATCAGAACTGATTTTTATCCAGAATCTCAGAAACTATTCAAGAAAGAAGTAAAATGTTCTGCGTATTTTATCCCTCTTGACTTTGCTAGTAGCTATCCAGTTAGACTTTCAGCTGTGAGGTTTTGGGTTTTTTTTGGTTTATTTTTGAAGAGCAAGGCAAAATGGTGTTTTATCTCAAATTGAATTTTGATAAGATTCGAGGAGTAAATGAAACAGCCATAAGTGGGAAAGAAATTTAAACCCCACCCCCATACCCTAAAGAATTCTATTCTTTTATCTTCCTCAATGGTAGCTCCTTAGCCTTAAGAGTGCATCATTTACTTCATAAATTTGTCCCATCTCCTCTATGGCATCTATTAGAATATTCTTATTTCTGGTGAGAAGAATGTTTCCCGTTCTTATTGAAGAGGCCTTTTCCTCCAGGATTGTTGCATTGAAATTAGAAGGGAAGTTAAAGACTCATTTCTGTAAAGCTCTGGAATCCAGTTTCTATGAAAATTACAAGGCAATTTCTTATTTATGTCAAAATTTATTTTAATTCTGAAGTCTTAGAAATGCAGCCTTCCTTTTATGGATCTTAAAAACCTTGCAACGTGTTTACTTCCATTTGCATGTTTAGTGGTCTATTACTGACATGTCAGAACTTCATAGAAAGCAAGCAGACTGAAGGTCTTTACAAGAGAACTTTAATATTTTTAGGGTTTTAGATTTTTTCCAGCATGTGTTTTCCTGTATTTTTTTTTTTTTATTAAACATCCAGGAAATTATAAGAACTTGAATTATACGAAGTCTTAAATTTTCTGTCTAAGAATGTACATTATTGAGAGTGCTTTGTTCTTGGTTGTAATCATTCTCTTCAGGAATCACAGCTGTARTGAAGATGCACTTTCTTAATTGATTAAAAATAATTTAATATGAGTTTAAATACAGAGCAGTATTGCCAAGCCCATTTCAAAGTAGGATCCGTAGACATTGTCTTATTAAAAATGCATGTGAATGCTTTTCCCTCTTGTTCTATAAATATTATATTGTTTCTGTCCCCTGACAGTGGTATTTTTTTCTCTTGAGTAATTTTGATTTTAAAAAGAAACAACATACCAAAGTCTTCCTAATGTGAAAGATAGCCATCCATTCAGCAGAAACAGACCTAACCTCATTGCAGTGGGAACAGAACTAGGAAAACTGCAAGAGCTTCAAACAAACTTCAAATTAAGCAATAAATTGATGATTTTCTTTCTATTTTTTTGCTGCTTATGACAGCAGTTATTTAGCACAAAYGAAAAACATTTGAACAGGCAGTTTACGAATAATGAAAACTATGCAAAATCACTATTAAATGCTTGACCTAGTAATTATATTTGCTTAAGTGTTGATTTTACTGTAATGAGTATAAAGCTAGCATTCCTAGATAATTTTTGGAATTAGTCTTGTGTGTGTTGTTCTTGATATATTCCATCTTTGTTGCTCTAAGGAATGAGAAATGTACTTCGGATACTCACAGTAGCTTTTTTTTTCCCTCTCTCTCTAAACAATGCATTCTCTTCTGTTATTACATACTGTAAATCAAGCTATTTGATAGCTGACCTTGCAATAAGAGAGCAAAAAGGCAAAGGTGACGTTAAAAATAAGTATTTCTCCATAGATATAGAGAGGAAAGAGGAGATGCCAGAGAGTCTCCATCAGTCGTCTGGATACAGTTCACTGTTATCCACAGACCCATCTCCCAAAGCCATGACCATTAATTATCATGATTTGACAGACTTTTCAAAGGTAAGTAAAACTGGCAAATGCTTAGTCGATTTCCTCTCTAAGGTCAAAAGAACAAGTAAGCATTAGTTTTAGTTGTATATACTACTAGTGAAAAACAAGAAATCTATGCAAAACTACATCTAGGTCTGTCTCAAAAAAAAAAAAAAAAAAAAACTTTGATAAGTAAACAGTTTTTAATGTCTCATTTTTCTCTATGAATTTTCCAGGTTGAAAGTCTATCTGAAGATTTCTAGCTTTGAAGAGTTCACTAAATTTGTTGCTTTTAAATTGCAGGAGACAACAAGGCAAAGAATGGAAAGGATAAGTAAAATGTAAGTAATAAGAAAGGGCAGCCGGAATTCATTTCCCAGGAGGGAATTGTACTTGACTAAGGCATATAGAGAATGTACATATGTGTTCCAAACCTCAAAGGTCTCTACATCAGGTGTGGCATTTCCTTATGACTCCACTGGATAATAAATCCACTTACAGTTTTGTATTTGTGGGATGACTCACTGTTTTGGTTTCTAACAAGCAATGGAAAGCATTCTTAATGGTATTAACTGCAGATTAAGGGGTGTTTAGAATCTGGTTGACAAGTAATAAGAATATCATGTATCTTCTGATAAGAATTTCCTGGGACTAGAAATTTTGATCCTATTAAGGAAAAAAAAAAAACCACTCTTTAATACAAAATAAGACCAGTTTCAGGCCAAGTACTGCATTAGCTATATTAAGGTATATTTGATACTAGTCCTGAGATTTGTAAAACTATTTCTTACAAAATATATTCAGAATTACACTTGGTGAGGAGAAATGAATTGCTATATAATATTTTCTTAACAAGAAACTTTTATTGTACAAATGCCTAGCTTTTTTGTGTGATTTAACCTCAAATTTTATTGTCTTTTTTTTTTTTTTTTTTTTAATATATGCTTAGTGCTCATTGGTAGAGATTCAACATCCCTACTAACTGAAGGGGAAAAGGGAGAATGAGAGGAAATTTAGTTTAATGTTGCCTTTTTTTTTTTATTTTAGGTTCTTTATAAGATAAGAATTAGACTTGCTTTTTACTGTGCTTTAATGTGTGTATGTGTATAAACAATGTATTTTCAGGATTGAGGAAACTTCAGAATTGTTGAAAACCTCAAACAGCATCTCTGAGAAGACCTGAAGAACAGGTCTTTGGACCCATTCTTTGTAGTCTTATGGATATTGCAACTAATATATGCTTCTACAGCATTAAAATTTTAATATATAATTTGTGTAATGATCACCAGTGCTTTTATTCTTTTAGAATAAAWTTTTTTTAATGCATCTGTGTATTGATTTTTCTTTTTTCTTCAACTTTTTGCTTTTAAAAACCTGTTCAAATAGCTTCCCCCTTGGTAAAGTGAAGTCATTACAGCAATGTATTTTTGTGTTGACACTTGTTAGCAGTGTGCTAAGTAATACTTTTTTAAAGTGCAGGCTTGAGGACCATGGTTTACATCCTGTTGGAAACACTCCAGCTGGGACTAGCATATTGCACCCAGGAGACTTTCTTACATGCCATCTTACCATCTGTATGGTTGAATAAGTCTTAATGAAAACTTAAATACACAGTTGTAAATATGTATCTTTGGGGGTTTGGGTTTTTTGATTTTTTTTTTTAACGTAAACTTTCATGCCTGCTTGGAGATTATCAATACGTTACAGCTTCCATTAACGCTGACAAAGCGAGGGTCAGTTTTATCCTAAGCGCTAAAATGTGTAAGTTAAGTCCACAGACTTTGATTGCAAGAAATGTGTTGAGTGTTTTTAGTACTCTAACCCAACACATTAAGATCAGCAGCACAGATGGAGACCATCCAGTATTAAAAAATACACAACRCTCATGATCTGGAACTGTAAAAATTTCTCTTTAGAGACATAAGTAGACGTAAGGCTTTTATAAACATCATATAATCAAATCAAAGGTGTGTGTGGGGCTTGATAAGAACAGGAGTGGTTTTTTGTTTGTTTTTTGTTTGTTTTTTTTGCCCTTTCTAAATCATTAAGTATTAGATCATATCATAATGAGATTTTTCTTGTGCTGTAATAACTCATTTCAGATTAAAAGATGTTGTAGTTTGATAGCACAATATCAGTGTATCTTTTTGGACAGTTTGCAAATGAAGATGAAAACAACTGTTTGAGATTATGCTGGTAAAAACGATTTATATGATTTAGCAATAATTATGATTTTTAACCATATGGAATATAAATTGACTTTCTTTTACATCCAAACAGAAGAAYATATGGTGATTCATTATTGTTATGTAAACTTAGTCAAGAGACTTGGGACTTCTGTAGTGGAACTTTTTTTCACTGTACTTATTTTTAACTTTTTTTTTTTTTAAATGTTGACTGATGATGTGACCTAGTTTTGCACCTTGATTGCAGAAGAGACCAAATCAATAGAAAACATATGTGGTAATACAGAATGACAGCACCATCTTGTGGAGATCTTAAGATACTTTTCTATATTGCTTATTTTTTTGTATAGTTCATCAAATCAAATTGTTTTAAACCACTAATGATCAAATATTTTGATATTACTACCTTTTTGAAATTCAGTCTCCCTGTTTGTATGGAAGAGGAAAGACAGTGAGGGATAGAAAAAAGTATTTCTGGTTAAGTAACATGCAATTTAATGTCCTTTCTGTTTGGTACTGCGAAACAGAAACTTGCATGTGGTGTTTTCAAGTAATATGATTTTGACCTTGCAATTAAAGCCTTCACTTTCCTGTTTTCAGGACCAAACAGAGGATCGATTTGATCAAACTTGAAGCCAAGCTTGTTTTTATGTTTTTATTTATTTTGAGGGCAGTGAGGAATTGGTTTTCCTCTTTCATTTATGAAGCTATCTTCTCATGTCTGTTTTTTCCTAATGAGGAGTTATTTGTGGGATATGGTATTACTTTATGAAAAATATGTACACCACATTCCAAGCCTCTTTACATACTTGAATTTTTCATGGAATTCTATCATTGGAAACAATTAATACTAGTAATAGCATATATATCACAGTAAAGCTTCACTGAAGTAATGCAGTGGTGGGAAACACATGTCAAAAATTACAATAATAGTACAATTTGAATAATGACTAGTGTGATGCTACTTTAAGCACTGTCATAACAATCAGTGGTGGCATTCCACATCTGCAAAACAGTTGTGCAGGTGGATCTTACTGAATGGCAGAAAAGTTGGAGACTTTCCAAAACAAAAGTTAAATTTATTCAGTGAATATTCTTCACTATATTTTCTATCATAGGAAGCTGCTTCCAGTAATTTGAGAATTCCTATAATTCAAAATATGAACTTTATATATACAATTACTTCTTATTAATTAACTGAACTGCTATTTCTTAAAGCTTAAAATGTATGCATTATCAAAGAACTAATAATTAATACTTCTGTAGTTAAAAATCTGTCTTGACAGTTCTAATCATTAGTCTTAAATGTCGATACAATGATTCTGCTCTAATGCTTAGACTTTCAGTCACAAGAGATAATGAAGCATAATTATACTTCAACACAAGTTTCTACATTTTTTTTTTCAAAATTTGATTTTCAACTGGATTCTAAAATTTTAATCTCCAAGATTCCCCCTTTTTTTTACTGTCTTATCAAACATCAATATGCATGTAACTCATTTAGTGAAATTAAAATGTGCTTCTGAGTCCATTGTCAGAGTCCCACCTCCTCCCAGTCTWTAATACAGAAAGACAGTCTGATAACCTCCCCGAGTTACTCCTTGCGTTACTCTTACATTTGCAGTATGTGTATTTATGTATGTTGATATTTTGTGGAATTTTGGTGCTCTGAGTCTTCATTAGTAAGGAAATTTTTGTAGTCTACAACACTAGAATATATGCTTCATACAGTTAATTTTGATGTTTAAGATCTGATACTTAACTTGTATTGTAGGCACAACCCAGCTTGACTGATCTAAATGTGAGTTGGCCATTACTGACTTTTGTTATAGTCTAAGTCTTGTGCCTAGCTTTGAGCTGTTCTGCATCATCAGAAGTGTATTCAAGTTCCAGGCCATACCTGCTGAGCATGTCCATTTCCTTAAGTGCGTTTTTTTTCTTACATTGAGAGTTACTTTATGTGTTTCTGTCCTGGTTCAGTGTCAGGCCCAGTTCAGTTTCTAGTCTAATTGTAGAGAAGAAATGTGCTTTCAGTATTTAAAAAAAATATTTCTATTTAAAGTTGCCTATTAACAGAGCATATAAACACTTGTTTACTTAATCAATTCTAGTAGGGAGAAGATGCCCCCATAGAATGTGCAGGAGTGAATAATGTGGACTTCTGAGGTGAGGAAAGTGCATTTTTAGATTGTGGTGCTGGTAATATGTGGTATTRTCACCTCAATTTAACTATACTTGATGAGAGTGGCACTTCTGCTCTTGGAAGGTCAAAGAAGCAGTAGTTCTTTATGTGTGTGTTATTTTCAATTCCTCAAACAAGGATACATATTCAGCTGGGAGAATAGCTGTCTCATGTCTGTATGGCTTTGTAGAAAGCTTTATGGGTTGCTAAGGGTGCTAATAGAGTTTGTAATGCAATGTGTGTGTGAGCATATTGCTCATACTAAAGCAATGATTTTTTTTTAAGGACTATCTTGTTTCCTTTTTTTTCTTGATGATTGGATTTTCTTTTTATATTGTATCTTTTTATTTTATTACAGATATAGAAAGGTAGGTACAGGTAACAGGCACATGAAGACACTGAAGAGATGCCTTCTTGAATTGTGAAGATCAGATTTCTGGTGAAAGAAAAATAGTATGCTAAAAATGAGACCTGCTAATAGTAATGGATTTTATTTAGGTACTTTTTATTAAATATATTTAAAATTCCTTACCATTGATCAGTAGCTGCTTGTTTTGATACTGGAAGTTACCTATTTTTTCCTCTCTTGATTGTGATATATTCCACATCAGAATTATTTATAGGCCATTGCAGTTATCCTTCCAAACACTTTAAGCCAGCAATAGTTCCTTTCAGTTCCTATGTAGGATTTTTTTTTTAATCTATATATTGGAAATTGATGGAATTTGCCTGTAAACCTCGGACAGCAGAGTAAGCTACTTCAGGAAAAATGTCGTATCTGGTTGTAAGATACATAGGATGATGCAGTGCATCAGCTATGTCAGAATAATAATAAAATGGTAGTTCATAAAAATATTCAGCAATATTTTTACTTCTGCAGACTTTCGTTATGATAAGGTATATTTGAATTAGGATATCAACTCGCACCAAATCATTCCCTGGAGTACCTTTTTGAGGGGAGAACAGCTTTTTTAAAACATACAACCCCCCCGCCCCCCCCCCCCCCCCCCCCGAAACATTGTAGTTGAATTTTTGGAGCAGTAGAAGGAAGCATACTAGCTGAAACACTTGAGTTGTGCATTCCAAGTGAGAAGAAGAAATATTAAAAACTGTCTGATGCTTGAGCATCCTAGAGCTTATTTAATGAGATACAGTAAATTCAGCAGCTTTGTATATGCAATGTGACCTTATCTAAGAACGAAGGATACTACAAGATGATATGTAATTATAAAATTCTCATTCTCTTTAGACTATATCCATTTAAGATGTGTCCGTCTTCTAATCTTGATTTGGAAGTAGTGAGGCTTTTTACCATTCAGGAGAAAACTGCTGTAATTCTAGGTAACACCACTAAGCTATAGTGTTATCATGGAGCAATGGTGTTCTAATGCAGCAACGTTGTTGTTGTTGTTGTTTTTTTTTTTTTTTTCCTCTCTCCACTGCCTCTCCAGTTATTGTGAAGGAAACTCCATATACAATAAAATAATTTTTTATGATAGACAGTGGAATCGGCAGAAGGGTAATTTTGCCCATGTTAGGTTTAAAATGATTAATTTTTTGTGTAGGTGGTATCAAACAATATTATGTTTCAGGATATTTTAATTAGTCATATTTTTTTAAAAAAAGGCAAGGTCCTCAAATTTTTCGCACTTGTATTCCAATTCTCATTTTACCTGATGTCACTGCACTCAGTGGAGTGCAGGTTGAAATATGAACAGAGATTAAGAGAATCGCAGTTTTGAGGGTTTTGAGTATTTTCAGTAAATACAGAATAGTTTCACAAAGCTGAGTTTTTGGCAGTACCACGTTCCCGTCAGACCATGTTGTGACCTGGTCTGTGTCAGGATACTCTCCTGAAAATGCATTGTGCAGCACTCTGTTCTTTCTTGTTTTCCACCCACATCAGCTTTCTGATCCGGACACTACATCCAAAAATTTGTGCTTGAATTTTCAGCAGCATGCTCTGGTGTCAACAAGTGGGTAGCAGGGGAGATAATGTGTCAGGTCGGTATTTTACTATTGAAGGATTTGTTTTGAGCCTGTAGTGAAGTGTAAGTGAAACATCTTCTAGGCAGTGCCCTGATATACATATTCATGAAAATTTGCTTCTTGGATGATTGTTTAATTTATGTTTGAATTGACCAAATGAGAGAGCATTTTCAAGTGTTAAAATAGCTCTACATACTACATGTGCTTCTGATTTCTCCCCACCACCACCACTTCTTCTGGATTTAGAGCCTTATTTCCCCCCTTTTCTTTTTTTTTTTAATTTCTCCCCTGATGCTATGTAAAATGGCCATAAAATGTACTGTCAAATCTAAACCAATCCTAAGGGAGGGTTTTTTTGGTTTTTTTTTTGTGTTTTTTTTGGAAACCTTTAGTATTAATCTATAAATGTTCATGTGCACATTTATGCCACTTAAATTGACAATATTTCATATAGATAATCATGTTCTAAAAATAAGAATATAGTTAAACCTTATCTTAGTTGGAAAGTAGTGAGCTAGACTGTATAAGTAATCTAGTGTGTAGCATTTTCATTATCACTAGTATAAGTGAACTTTAATACTCATGCAGACACTCAACTAGCATTTAGTAGTTCATTTTCTTTTGTTTCATAGGTAATTTGTGCTGTGTCTTCCCTACTGTACTGAGTCATGATCTGGGATTACATAGAATTTTTAGCCCTGTGGTACGTAAGGCATAAGTCACTTACAGTAACTTCTTTGTCTGTTTTCTGCAGGTGTARAATGGAGGGATTCCCTGCGTTTCCCTCCGAAGAGCACTGTGCAGTTTGGTTAATTGTTTACAACCCACTTAGAGAAGCACTTAGGAAAAAGGCTAATGGAAAAAAATGTAGTCTGGGTTTAAGAGTTCCCTTAATTGAAACCATTCCACTGGAAACTATAGCAGGAACTAAAAGGTGAGTTCGTGAACTTACTTGAGCTTTTGCGTTAGTACTAACTTAAGCTTTGACTTCTTGTAGCTATGAAAGTAGTTGACAGCTATGATTATTTCAGGCAAAGTAGTTGTGTTTTTGTGTGAACTACAGAAAAATAGGTGCTGATAGGGGATTTTTGGCTGAATACTTTATCAGATTCCTGTTTAAGCTGTGATACAGCATTCTCCAAGACAAGTGACTCAAGTTTTATGTAGGATTTTTTATACATTACTGTTTATTTGAACATTTCAGTATTTTTTTTTGTATTCTGTACAGTCTTTTCTATGAAGACGTACCAGCAAACAAGTTATTGCTCTAAGTATTTTGTGATTAAATCTAATATTTAAAAAATAAAAATTAAAAACTAAAACTTTAAATGTGGAGGTGACTTTGACTTGTTCCTGGTAGAATATTGCTTTGATCCATCAAACAAATTGTCTTCACTGTAAAATCGTCCCCATATCTGCACAAGAGAGAAGGGAAGTAATCTTTATAGATATAAATTTAACTTCAGCAGGAAGAAGGGTGACTGTTCCGGTGCTTTGCAGGGGTTGAAAGAGGTGATTGTCGTCTTTTGTTCTTTTGCAATAGATTTCAGTGTGACCTTAAATGAGAGATTGGTGTGTTGTGTGGTTACGCGTACGGCCTTGATACACTGCTTGGATTTTGATTTAGTGAGCTTGCTGATGCTCTTGCCCCTAGCTTGAAGACTGACTTAATTACATAAGTATGGGCTAACACTGAAAAAAATTAGGAGAAGAAATGAAATATTGTCCAAAGATTGTTGCTAATCTTAATTTTTGCTAATTTAACACAAATATAATAAAAATTCAATATACTTTTTTTGGTATATGTTTTTCTCAGTTGCTGAATACTATACAGATTCTTATTCAGGGTCAGATTTTTTCCCCCTTTGACTTGTAGCTGCAGTGTCAAAGAGCTAGGTATTTTCTCTTCTGCATGAATTTGGATTTGCTTTCAAGGCTTATTTGGACATATCTCAGCTAATCAGACCTYCGAAAACTATGTGGCTCCAACGAGCTTCTGCAATCTTTGTTGGAAGTGCATAGTTCTTGATGAGCCAAAAAACTGACATGCCCGCTTCGTGCCCGTATGGTCCTGTCCTGACCTTGTGTCTGTCCCCTTAATGAACTGGGTAATCTGGTCCAAAGCTGTGCACACAAAATTATGCACATTTTTCTGCTAGAAGAATGAGTTGGGCTTTTTTTTTTTTTTTAATTGTGTATTGCCAGCTTTCATATAGGCACTTAAAACCCCAGGTATCCCTGGTAGACTAAGGTAGCCCAGGTAATCCTCTTTCACCCTGTCCACTTGAGGAAGCGTGGAACTGCAGCCGACCTAAACATACCTACGCTGTCATTAAACCACGWAGCTCTAGTACTGGTTCTTCACCACGGCTACGAAGTTGTGCTGGGCACAGGCTGCGAGACCCGGGGAGCTTGCTGGTCGGAAGGCGCTGCCCTCCGCGTAGCTGCAGCTGCGCTSGCGTTGATAACCAGGCTAGTTCAGAGGCTTGAGCCTTAGCAGCTTGGACAGCAGCATGCACACCTTTAAGGCGGGATCTGGTGTTAAATGGTGCTCGTAGTGATTCACCTTATACAGTTGTATCCTGCAGTGGTAAGGACGCAGAAGGAGTTCCTAGTCTAGCTTTTCGCTTTGAGGAGTATCAGTATAACTTTGGTTAGTTTACTGTGTGAAATGTGGGTTAACTTTCTGGTGTGAGCATTTGTATGTTCCAATAGTGTTCAAAAACAAGGGGGCAATTTTGATGCTTTTTGCTTCCTGTGTTTGCAGTTGATGGGGTTTTTTTTTCTTTTGTAAGAAAAAAATTTTTTTTTGCTTTTCTTTTAGCATTTTTGTAAAAAACATTTTTTATAAAATATGAAGGAAAGAGTTCAAAAGCTTATTTAACTTCATATTAGCTTCTWAAAGAAATGTTATAAAAAATTAGGAAAAAAATATATAAATATATRTATTTTTTGAGTAACACCTTAAAACTAATGAGTTTTTGCTAGCCTTGAAATTATCGTTCATCTGAACTCAAGGCATCTATTTTGAAATAGGCTTAATGCTCTCCTAAARATTGAAATTGTATTTCAAGTGATTTAAGAACAAACCTTTTTCTTTGTAAAATAAACCTGCTATTCATGCAAAAATAATGCTTTTTGAATCTGAACTTTAAGTCAGATAACTTACCAAAGGATCATTCTTTTGTTACTGCTCCAGTGTTAGTCCTTATACAAAATAAAAAGTGAACTCTTACTACAAATAGCACTTTGGAAGTATAGCATGTTCATCTAAATAAAGCATATAAATTATGATGCAAGTTTTCTATTTCAGTATGGTTTATTGGCAAATGCAGACAGAAGTGTCTGCTATAAYATAAACAGTTTAGTCTTTAAGCTATGTTTTTTCATAAGATTGACATTTGCTGCTTTTTCCAGATAACAGTAGCCAACATTGTCTTATCGGGAGAAAGGTTCTGCAAGTCATAGTGAGACTAACAACAGCTTTGAGTAATGGAGTAGTGGTGCGAGTCTGCAGCAAAGTCTATGTTTGGGAAAAGACTGAAAACTAACATACCTCCAAATAATTTAACAAAACCAGCTTTTGTGTGCAGAAGAAAAAATCTCAATAGCTCAGAAATGTGAACTCAAACATGTTAAATTGGATTGAAAATTATGAAAGTACTCTGCACTTTAGGGAATATTTCAAAGTTGAGAGGTTTTCTTTTTAAGAGAAAGAATGTTCACTTCAGGAACTAATGTTCATGTTCACTTTTTAGTTTTCATTTAGCACTTGATTGTAACACTGAACCTGTATTGCAAGGTAAAAATCTAATGATTGATCTTTTTCCCCTAACTTAAGGGGTTGCACCAAAGAATACTTTAGTAAAATCTATATCAAAATTGCTGTTCTGCATTTCTTGCATCTCTAGATGTGTATCTTCTCCTTTGAGAAAGGTTTTCCTGATGCCAGTAAAGAACGTGTTATTATTGCACATAATGCTGGACGAGCACAATTAATTCCAGCTCTCTTCTCTTTGTTAGTAGCTATATCACATAGCCCTTAATGTAAGTTCAGTTGAAACTATTTCTGCARCTGAAAGGGAGTTTTAGTATCCCCTTTCTCTTTTCTTCTACTTCCTGCATACCCAGCCTGCTAAGGTTTTTCCTTCTTTAGTAATAGAAACTAATTTTTTCTTTCAGAAACTGCTTCTTAGATTTAGTGTTTGGAATACTGAAGAGGAGAAAGTGCTCACTTTCTTTTTTTTCTTTTTTTTTTTTCCTACTACAAGTACTAAAGTTCATTCTCTTTTCTAGTTTTATCTTCACAGCTCCTTCTGTTGCAAATGAAAAAGAAACAGACCAATACTATACAGATCTATTTTTAGGATCAATAGAATTTGTTCTATGAGATYGTTTGAAAGAAAAAAGAAATAAAACATAAGAGGTATAAGAAATGCCAGAAACATGGTTTCCAGCCATGTTATTCTACTATGGCCATAAGCATAGCTATAATTTCAAGCCCTTGAGCTATCATCTTTTAATATCATTAAGCTTTAAGCTTACTCACTTTTCTCTGATTCACTAAAGAAGAAATTAGTAATGGCATGTATTACTGTATGGGGTGAATATGCAAGTATTTTGCTTATCGATATTTAATGCCTTGTACTTCAGAAACAGAGTGCTAGTGGTGTGTTTTTTTTTTTTTTTTAATTTCCAGTGATCTGCAAGAAATAGAGGGAATAAATGAACAAAGTCAGTCAGTTGGCGTTACCTGCTCCTCCTGTAGTGGCAGAGATTCTGCACCACCCTGAACCCCTCTCAGAAAACGGGAACCACTGTGGATTTTCTGCAGGCTCTTCCAGGACAAGAACCATAACGTAAGTGATAATCTAGCAGACGTAGTGCTGAGAAATAGACCAGGGAAGCTGTGATTGAGCGTACTAACGAAGCTATAGCCCTATCTGCCTAGGGYGTGCGAGCAGAGAGAGACAGCAGAGAGACTGCAGAGACGGTAAACTCCAAGTATGAAAACAGCGTTGACAGAACATAAACAGGTCAACTGGAGACTGGCATGAGCATTTTCAATGTTATTTGAAGATAGAAGGTAGATGTTAGTCTCGACTTTAGTGTAAATGATGCTCTCATTTAGCGTTTTCTATTTCTTTGCTGTTTACTGGAACTCTTCACTAGAAATCTTCAGTGCAAACTTAGTATCTCTGAGGTTTTCAAAAGGAGCTAGTTCGCTGCTTCTATTTTAGAAAGAATTATTTTTCTAATCAGTTACTATTATAATTGGAACTAGGGCAAAGCTGAGTACTKTTGAAATGTCCAGTCTAAGAGAATCCCAAATCTTTGGCAGAGACACTTAATGCAGATCTTAAATCAGCGTATGTTGTAATCAGAAATCTCTTAATCCTATTTTTGTCACTAACCTTATTGCTGATGGAACTGATTACGAGAACAGCTGTACTAGGACAACCTAAATGTCTTTCCAGCAGAATATTCTGTCTCTGACAGTCCTTAAAAAGAATAGGATAGAGGATATTCTTCTTGGGGTATTCTTCCCATATCCAAACTCCTAGGCCTCAGTTTCTTGTAGTAGAATTAAGTCAGGGCTGCTTTGATACTTACTGGCTCTCAGTGGGTATGCGTAGATGCTACCTGAAAGTACATGAATGTCGTGTCCTGAATGTTGTGTCCCGAATGTCATATCCTGTGTTTCAATTGCTTAACCTCCATTTTTGTGAATAAATAGCTATATCTAAACTGAACAACTGGTTGCTATTCATTTTCTTCATACTATTCATAGTTTTATAGACCTCTATCACTTCTTTCTCAAGGTTAAGTAGACTAAACTTACCTAGTCATGAATCCATTGCCTTTCCTTGTCCTTTGAAACAGAAGGTTGTCTGCATTAGCAATTTAGCTTGGATCAGGATTGCACCTGTGACCAAATCTACTTGTCTAATTACTGCATTTTGGCTTGTATCACAGTAGTCCAGAAGCAAAATCTAGATTCTTTTTAGATAGCACTACACTAGAAGATGTTCTCCAAATACTAATGGTCCTGTGATTCAGAGGACTGAACAAGACCTTGTTTTAACAAACAAACAAACCAAAAAACAAAACYCTCTGAGCTGTGAATGGTGTGGCTGTGGGTCCTAAGCAATCAACCTTTCACTCAGCACATCCACTCTTGCTGCCCTGTGTTGTTTGTTAATATAGAACTGGGGAAAGTCATAACAGCACTTGAGATGCAGTTACACYAGGAAACTGCAAGACTGTTGGGTTCTAATTTCATTCTCTGTTACTTTTCTAGTATTTCCTAGCACTTTATTTACATTTTTAATACAATTTAACCTTAAATCCTGTTATCCTAGAACTATCTGTAAGACCAGTATCTCCTTTTTGAATAGGGGAAAATCAGCTCAGAACCCATTACTGTGCAAAAGTTGGACTCTCCATCACGTAACTTGTTTTATGTTTGTCAGCACTGAATTTGGTCAGCAACTTTTTCACGCAGACAGTATTTTTGATCTGTCCTTTTTTTTTTTTTTAAGTATCTCTCATCTTCACAAACGTAAATATCAGCAAAATTATCATAGTACAAGGTAACGCCTTCTTCCAGAACGTTTATGAATTTGGAGTTGCTTTATCTTCTTTCTATTGTTGGTTGCTCAGCTAAGTCGATGAGAAAGGACGTTAAGGCAYGTCCTGATAACCCCCAGCCTTTTTGGAAGCTTGTTTCAGTTTTTCATACTGTATTTTATGCTTTGTTTCTTGCTACTTTTTCTGTGTGTTTACTGGAAAACAGGGAGCCTATGAGTATGCTATATGTTTCTTATCCAAATCAGTTCTYTAGAAATTTTTTTAAAAATTCCAAAAGCTCAGAAATTCTTATAATTTATCTTCAGAACACCTTTTCCAAATTACAGCCTTATACCTGTCCAGTGTTGTGTGTGATTTCCCCTTTTCCCATGATTTATCCAGGTAAAGTGAACTAATGATTTTTTTTTTTTTTATCGTTTTGCCTCTCTTTTTCTGCTTTCATGGCAGAGGTTGGTTTTTTGATTTGTGTATGTGTGTGTGTTGGCGTGTTAGCTCTAGATGAACTGTGGTCAATTAATGGARAGTATTACAGGCAGAATATTAAACAGTAATTCTCACCTAAATATCCCCTTAAAATGAAGATATTAAGATTTCTTCTTTCCCTTTTCTGAGTCCTTTGGGAGTATTACTTATCTAATATTYAGACGTAAACTATTGTTACAAAAAGTGCAAAAAGACAATGATGCACACATTTTTGAGAATACATTAAGTTTACTTCTTGGATAACTGTAGAAATTAAAACTTTAAACTGAGTGAGGTAGCCTCTAACAAAATGAATATAATTTTATAACTTAYGTTACACCACTTAAGTTATGGGTTGGTACTTAAAAGCAACTTTAATTTAGGGAGAATGATTGTTTACTTTTTAATAGGAGTTTAAATGTAAACTTCAAGCAAGAAACTAACCACTCAGTTCATTTACCCATGGTGTCTCCAATGTAAAAGCATGCATTGTTTCTTCTTTTGGCTTGCTGAGGCCCCCTCTGGTCTACTAAATTTTGGAAATTTGTGTGCCTGAACCCTAAGGCTACTCAGAAGTCTCTTTTACAAAGTGGAGGARGATTCAAAGCTACTTACTTAAGTAGTTAAAATTGCATCAGATTATCTGTGAGAAATAGGTACCATTGCAAATCCAAGTTACTGTTAAGATTCCTGTCAGCAAAGGTAGTCATTTCAGCTCTTTCTTATAAAAATCAACCTAATAAAGTATTTTCAAACATCTGTCAGCAGAGACTTGAGGACCTAACCTTCGGTGAAACCAGAAACCCTTAATGAAGGACAGCTGGTCCAAACTGCTTCTGCTTCCATAAGGCTTCAGCACCTCTTTGATGTATAGGTAGGTCACACTTGTGACCAAATAGCTTTCTAGGAATAATCTATTTAGCCTAATCTGCGTAGTCTGAGTATGCAGAGTTAAATAAACTGGTTTGTTATTTATCTTCAGATTCTTTAAATGCTCTGCCTACAAATACATCAATGTATGATTTTTTTTGAATGTTCAAACTTGAGATAAACTGAACTAGTCTGATCTGTTTTATGTATCCCTGTCCTGTGGCAAGCCAGTAGAATCCACTTCCTCCCTTTTCTGAAATGGAAAATGTCTTCTATTTATCCACGATCGATGGACAAATTGCTTTGCTTTGCTTCGCTTCAATGAAATATACCTGCTATTCCAACCTCTTATCAAAGGGCTGGGTTTAGTTCCTTTAGGTTTGCCTTTTTTTTAGGCACTTGGTTGTTCCCAGAGGTTTTTCACAAATTCGGGATGATCAAAAAGTTGTGGGCTAAGAAAAACTAAAAGATTTCACATTACACTTCCAAACTGGGTAGAAAGGGGAAGGTGAAAGGGTGTTTTTAATAACATAATAGATAGTTGCTTTAATTTCAGTCTAACTGAATGAAATTGAATGAAATTGGTATAATTTACTTAAAGAAACACAAGAAAAGGTCATTGATAACTATATATAGTGCATATCAGCATCCTATAACTAATAATATCCTACTAGTAATAACCTGAAGCTTAGTGTTGCCTTGAAAAAAAAAATCTGAATTTCATACAGGAAAAAAGCCTAGGATCTTGGTCTCCATTTTTTTTCTATTTTTTAAATGGCATGACTACTAATAAGGTTAAAAATAGATACCTAATAATTAAAAATATTGCTGAAGTTGATGGAGATGTTGAAAAAAAAAATATATATATATATATATATATTCAACCGCTAATGTTTAGAAGTGACTTTTATGCATTTCTTACATTGCAAAAAGTATGCTATTCTCTTTTGTGGCCTTTCCGTGAGCGCTTTTTTTTCCTGACTTGGCAGAAAAGAAAGCAAGCATTAGTAAGTTGACCTATATTATATTTGGATACCCATCTGTCAGTTTAGTTGTCAAAAACTATCTAGAAACTGTTAAGAATAGTTGAAAGGGCAGATTGCCTAAGGAGTGGGTATGTTTGATAGTATCCCAAAGCAGGTTATGTTTGGAAAGTGAGTAAATACAATCAGATCTGTTTATTTCTGAACCTGACAGTTCAGTTTTAGACTGAACTGGGGTCAGGACTTGCTCTTTTATGTAAGATGTTACTTTAGCAAGTTTTGGTTAAATGGAGTGTGATTAGTTGGTACGGAAAGTCCTGTAATAATCTGAGTAATACCTGGCCATTTCTGGGATCATCGTCTTTATATGTATTTCCTAAAACCACTCCGAGATTTTTTTTTTTTTTTTGGCCCCCATTTTGGAAGGTGAGTGCCATTGTAAGGCCACGTTCTTGATGCTAAGGCCCCAATGGAGAAGCAACCCTGAGAACTGTTGATTGTGTGCAGGCAAGTATGTATACAYGTGTATTTTTCCAATGTCCTAACATGACATTTATTTTCGTGTATATCCAGGTACTGTTTTAGATTACCCTGATCTTTCTTAGCATATACGGATGTGACTTCTGTCAAAAAAAAAAAAACTGAGATGCATGTAAGACGCATCTGAATGTTGTTTTATTTTAATAATTGTGAAGCAAAACCTCTGTGGATTTTATGCAAACTTTTGTATTCACTATAATTTTGATTGTTTATATATATATATATTTGTCCTTGAAAACTACATGAGACTTATTCTATACTTGAAATGTGCTTCTATGTACTGAGAGGTTTCGCAAGTATTCTGCTGGTCTCCTGGAGAAGTAGCAAAAAGAAAATACTTGCACAATCCAACCCTTACAGTAACAATGACTTTTTCTCAGTTGCTATTTAAAATTGCARGCATTTGCTGATTTACTTCCTAATGACATGTAAGAGCTTCTGCAAGTCTTCCTTACACTCGGAACAGAAAATATCTTTTAACTGCAAAGTGTCTGGCAAATGTCTTTTTTGAATGGCTGTCCCTGTGGTGGCGAGTAGGTAGTGTAATTGTATCTTTGCTGATACATACTACTAAACTTTGGTATCCTGTGAGTTTGTCATCTTCCCCAAACATGTTAATAGAGTTATATTTTAAGCAATGAGGAAATGACACTTTTCAACATAAGATGTTTTTCTCAAAGAATGTTCCACTCCTGATAATTGTGAAGAAGTATGCAAATCCATTTCCAAATACAGAACAGACTCCTAAATTGGCTACAGCAAACTTACTCRTGTAACTTTGTCACTTTTTGTAATGTACAGTTTAAAAATGCCAGAAAATCCTGGGATGTTTTCTGAGTTTTTGGTTCTCTGTGTTTCCCTCCCAGTGGGGAGACATTAGCAATTACAGCCAGATCACTGATTCACAGCATCCCAAATTTATTTTACCCTTTTAATTTTTTGTAGTATTCTTACAATGTCCTCAGAAATATTTTACGTATTTACCATAGATTTGAAAGAAATTATGGTGCATATAAGTGACATACACTGTATTCTTCTCACCGTGATTGAATCATGTGAATAACAGGTGGCAAGTTTACAACAGGTCTCAAAATCTTCCTAAATAGTTTTCAGAGTTGTGGAGAACAAGAAAACTCTCCAGAGAGCACTACTCTCTATGTAGGCACATACATCCCTGGTCAGTTATTAAACCTGGAGATTCTGAACRAATATCAATCTAGGATGCAATAAGAAATTTTAAGTGATTTCAGCTCTAAACTTGGAATTTGATGGCCTAAAGTACAATCTAAAGCAATAGTAACTGAAAAAAAGTGAGTCGGCAGATATGTGAATTGTATGTCACACTATTTAAGAACAAAAGCTCTAAATTATTGCCTGATTTTAAGTACTTCTAAAGTAAGACAAATGTGGAGAATATTTAGTTTTACTAAAATGCTTAAATATCATTGAATCTCTATTGAGTCTAAATTACAATGCTTGGAAAATACTCAAAAAATAAGCAGACTATTTTGATTCAATAAGTTATGTAGTAGTGGATATTTTATAGCTCCCAGCTGTAAAATCTTAAGCTCCCAGCATTTCTGCTGGRAATCTTTATTGTTTATTCTACATATTTACCCCAGAGCAACAGATCTGTGATTGTGGAAGGCCTTGGCTGGTGCAAGCAGTATGGGAAGACGATGCCTTCCTGGGACTGAAGCACAGAACGTGATGTTAACGACCGAGTCACTTGCTAATTGAAGTAATCGGTCAAGATAACGATGGAGGGAGGATTTTCTAGTGAGTAGGGAGGGACGGGGAGAGATGCAGAACCTCWTTGGAAGTAGAAACGTGATTCATGGGTATAGGCTTGGGAGGACTTGTGTTAGGGTTGGCAGTGAAGAAGTTTCTCACTCAACTCTCGGGAATGATGTTTGAAACCCTCACTGTTTATATTTGTTACCCTGAGCTGGCTTACACTCACCAGGTGTGTTTTGCAAGTACGTAGCAGACTGCAGAGTTGATAATGGCATAAAATGGAAGACTAACTGCAAATTCTAAATTAAATTGAGTTATTACTTCAGGATGGAGTTTTTCTTGCTTCTTACTGTAATTCATCCAAGTCAGTGTGGTCAGTATGGTGTTCAGCCCTCATTTATCACTTTTGCATGCCCCTTTTACAGTTGGATTTTCAAATTGGGTTTTAATGTTCATGCCTTTCCGAAAGTAAATGTCAGTAAGTTTTAGTTTATTTTACCTGATCGTTCTTAAGATAGTTTAACTTAGTAGAAACCTATAATTGCACTCAAAAACTTTAGTCAGAGTTGGGCAAGACTAGTTTTATTTTAGATTACGGAAAGTGATTCAGAAACACCTGGAGTAAAGATTTATATCCCTATCTAAATTTTGAAAGCACTGTGGTTTTACAGCTCTTGGGAGGAAAGGCAGGAACTGCATTAACACTTGTTTGTGCAACAGTTAATGCAGTGCTGACTAGAACTTTAAAACCCCCAATATTGATGTCAAAATCTTTAWTAAAAGAAAAGGGAGAGAGTTTAAATATTTGATCTCTTCAATGAGTAGTAAACTTTTAAGGCATTTGAGGAATATTATAATAATGTGAATAAGATTTTTTTTCTTTTTGTCTTGATTTGGATGTCCAAAGTAAAGACCATAAGTTCTCCTGAAAGTTATTGCAGTGGTACAAAAATATGCTGAATTTAAATCTCCACAGATTATATGCACACACCACTCATTGGAAAAGTGATTTATTTCTCAAAGAATTAAATATCTCAGTTTCATTGAAGATTACTGTGTGCTTTTAGCCCAATATGTTGTAAATTCAGGTTTCGATTTGCAAGGATTTGAAAACCTCTAATTTTATACTTTTCAATAGTAATATTGTATTAATCGGGTGACTTGTATCTGTGTAAAGCTGTACTGCTGTTTAAATCCTTCTCTAGAGATGGTGAAAACGATACCATGTGGTCTCGAGCCTGGTAATCTATGTTGGCTAATCCCTTGCTTTAAGCAGATAGAGGACGGCCACTAGCTGAAGAAATTCTRGCCAGTTTCATCGCTCCGGGTTGTTTGCGGAGCTCTAAAGTAGTAGAGTGATGCCAACTGTTGYTTTCTCTATAAATTTCCATCAGTTGGGGTTGTCGTTCATCACTGACAGCACTCCATCCAGTATCGTTTCACTTGAGTTAGAGTGATAAATCAYGCTATGTAATTTCTCTGAAGAGCGTAAAACCATTGCAGCAGTGTATCTGTTAAGAATATAATGCGAGCCTTTCGGAGCAGCAGAACATTGAAGATTTAATCATAACAGCACCATTTACAGGTGTGCGCTAATGTATCTTAACTAAAAAAAAATGGCTTGCTTTCTGAATGAGAAACAAATATGTCTTGGGATAATCTCTTCTACCCAAGTTATCTTCTCTGTTAAATTGGATTTTAAGATACGTTTGTTTAAAATATACTCAGGAACTTGAAAGGAACAAGTGTTTCCAGTATTTCTGTAGCTCTGTGAGATGTTTGCACRTAAATTTAAGGTGATCAATTATGGTTTCACAAAGGAGACAAGCAAATTCTATTCAGACTCATCGAAAGCTGCTTTTATCTCTTYGTTGAAGAGAATAACTTTTCCTGCTTTTCTTCAAGGTCACTAGGAAATTGATGGCAATAATGCATTTGTTTTCATTTATTTTTATAACAACATTATGATTCAAGGGAAATGTTTTCTTAAAGCGCTTGTTCCTGTCTGCCTCCATGCATGTGTTTAGGGAAAACCAAATTCCTTTGAGTATTGGAGGGAGCTGAGAAAAACTGACAAATCTGTCTCTGACTAGGCCATACTTTCTTCTTTTCTACTGCCTAAATCCCCAGGACTAATTTATAAATTCTCTTGTCTCCTCTCCCTGCATCTTTTTCCCTACTTAGTCTAGTTTGTATTWGCTAAAAATAACTTTTCTTCCTTTGCAGCCAATGTGACATCAGATCTGTTTCCAGCTTAAAGCTTTTAAGACTTACCTTGTCACTGGAGAAATATTTTAAAATGGTCTTCATAATACGGCTTTTCAGATACTGTTATGTTCTTTAAAACAAAAAACCCTCAATCCTCAGTGCTCATTTTTCCCCACTTCAAGGCGTATTCATGGCTTCTTGAAATTTTTCATTTAGTCACAGTCCAGACAAGTGCTTTCCATGGATATATATATATATATATATATATATATATATATATATATATATATATATGTTTATATATTTTTTTTCAGCCATGTAACTGTCACACTTCAGCACTATTTGAAGATTACACTGTAATGATTATGAATGATTTCTTGCTTAATTTATATAAATATTTTATATTGAAAGGTGAATCATTTGTACCATATGCAAGTACATATCTTTAATATTGGCTTTTTCCTGACATTTGTCCTAGAATCAGAACCTGCAAGATGAGTAAACATGCATTGGGTATGAGAATTGGCTAGAAAACAAAGGTGAGTGTATTTCAAAGAGGAAGGACACCTGCAGCAGAAATGAGGTCAGTGGTAAGGGGAGAGGCAGTTCTCATAAGGCTATGTCCAACTTAAAAAGAGGTGAAGAAACACAGTGTACAGCACAACAGTACTAGATCTTTAAGCTGAAACTTTTAAGTTGGTAATAAGGACCGGCGCCCCATAAGATGCATACTTTGGGTTAGTTCCAGGTTGCCCGGTGTGGGAGTGCTGTGCAATGCAAACTACGGCACGGTAGGTGTTACACTAGGGAGATTCACTTCCACGTATTGCTCCTGTTCTGGTCTGAAATGCTAGTGTAAAGAATCCTAGAAGACCCAGATTGATGGTGTGAGGAATGGAATGAGATCAGAGGAAGGGGAAAATGCACTTTGTGCTTTAGGAGAAAGAGAAGAGAAGAATGTAGTCCTACAAGTCATTTTTGTGTGTACTCCTTAATGCATGTGCACTTGACTTATGAAGGACAAATTAATTGCTTGATTCTTCAAAACACTTCAGGAATTTCACAGGCTTAAAATCAGGAAGGTCATTTTAGCGTTGGTCTAAAGTGCTAAGGTCTTCTGCAGGCTCAGTAAAAAGATCCATAGCATTTGTAAAAGCCTAACATGATTGCTAAACACATTTCTCCAAAAAACAGCACATCAACTTAAAAACATTATTTTTTTTTTTAAAAAAAGTGTATGTTCAACTTTTTTTGCCTCTAAATATTCGTGATATTTATAAGATTTTTATCAAATATTTGTTTGCTGTAAAGCCTTTAGCCCAGTCATTTAGGGCTATCTCTTTAAAGAAAAGTTGTGACTTTTATGACTCCTGAAATAATGAAAGCAATAGCAAAATATCATGAAACCCATGAGAAAAATCAAGAGAGAATTCAATTCTGAGCTTAATGCACTTAATGCAGCATAACAGTACTGACTCTGTTCTGGAGATACAGCAGTTTTGGACTGGCCATTAAGGGGACCCATGGGATATTTGTAGCTTCAAACTTGGAACGGTTTTCAGACAGGACTATAATGACACTTGGCTATATGAAAGTTCAGATATTCCTTTCTTCTCCCTCCATTGCATGTAATAACTATGCTTAGATCTGATATGTAATGCACGTGGATCACTATATGTTTTGGTTGGCTCTTAACTGAGATTTCAAAAGGGCTGATACAACATTCAGAGAAAGTTTTCTGAGAGGTTTTGGATGATTACAAAGTAAGCGTTGCTTTTGCTCAAAACTGAGGTGTATAATAACAGCCTGGGCCATGGTGGGAGAGGTCATGGAGTTGGGGACTCATGAAAGGTGCTTTAAAGATGAAGAATTCCTGATCAAGTTGTGTAGGAAGCTTGATTGTACTTTAACTGAGGGCAGAAAGCTTCAAAACAGGATGGTCATGGATTGCTGTAATCATAAAGAACGGAAGCTTTTTCAAAATATTAAAGACTTAAGTTTTTAATCATTGTTTCCGCTAACGTGCTGGCTATAAATTAGAATAAATTGCAGCAAAGATCAATGTTTTCATATAATAATATTAGAAGAGATTTATTATTATTGCTATTGAGATTGCATTTAAGTAGAAATGTCTGTTTAAAAACTCTGGGCTTTGAAACATGATTAGCAAATATGAGATTCTTGTATCATCTGCAAATATGAGATATTCTCGTATCATCTGCATAAGCACCTCAACATGCATTTCTTCCTTGTTCTGGGAGTACCCCCTCCCCACCAACCCTGACTTTGCTTTACTTTCCCAGCTCTGTCGTAATCAAGTACAATCCAAGTTCAGTGCAACTGAAATAAAATGACATGTAAAGAGAAGAGATTTCATATAAAAGTTAAGCTATACCATTTATGTGATCATTCAGAATGATGACACAGACCTTTAAAKAAGTTATTACTCTAAATATTTTAAACATTCTTTTCTTTTTCGAGGTATGTACCGTTGGCTCTAGAGAATCATACAGAATGAAAACTGTACCAGTGCATTTTAAAGAAACATTTGAAAACAAAATTTAAAAAAAGGTAGATATGAAGCATACTTAATTGTCTTTTTTTGGAATGTCTTATTTGTCATTTCTAACTTCAAATCTGAGACAGTTTTCAGTCAGAACTAATAATGATATTTCTCTAAATGAGAGTTCACATATTCCTTTCTCTGTCCCTCTTCCATTACATATAATACATCTCCTTACCCACATGCACACAGGTGAACAGATTGTGTATATAATATGACACAAGAATAGGTTGTCCAAATCACATAAAAGACATTGCTTTGTTCTGAAAAAAATCATTGTTAACATGCCCTACTAGGGAATTAAGTCAAGTCTTTCATAAGCATTTTTCTCCATGGAATTTTTACTTCAGCTTATATTTGGCTAAATAAGTAAGTAAACAGCAAATACCAAGCAAATGGTTTGAAGAATTTTCTGATCCTAAGCAATTTTTTCCCAGAAACTGGAAACGCCTGTTGGCTATCAAGCTTTCTTCCAAATTTCAGTTATATAGTCAAAAGTGTCACTTATGGAACAAATTAAAGGTATGGAAGGCTTGTATTTTAAATAATAAACACTTAATGGTAGGCTATGAACAACACTATAAGCTGAAATGATCTGAGATTGAATAACAGGTATGTTAGAATAACTGTTCTTCATTGGAATTCTGCAAACAGAAATGTGGTTCAAGGTATRTGAGTCTTCCCTGGCCACCAACTGGTTTGTGCTGTCTAACATGCTAGGGGTGTCTGAGAATCTGCCAAGTATATGGTAAAAAGTGAAAACAAACACAATTCTTCTCGTGAGGATAGCATGCAGTTAGTGGCAAATGAATTTCCATGTGTATGCTTATCATGGCTTATACTTTTAATTTTACATAATGACTGAGATTGAACAAGATAACGGGCATCTGCTCTTTAGCAGAATTGTAAGCAGACTGTTATAAAACACTTTCAAATGCATAAATAGATTTTTCTGAGAAAAATAGAAAATATGCTCTTAGGTGTCTTGCTCTTCTTTACATGTCTTTATTATTCAAATGTGTTTTAATAATCATTTTTTTGTTGATTAAATAARATCATGAACATGTCTTCATGATTATTATCTCTGATTACCTTATTATGCAACTACTTCTGCTTTTTGACTAGCTTCATCTGTCTTATCTCCTTTCTAGGATATGAACAAGTTAGAGCTGTAGAAACTAGAGTAACAGGACAACAGGAGTTATTAGGAGGACTGAATTTGCAGGGGGGAGGGAAGTGGGCGTCAAGTCAAATTTGAGTGGCGAAGTACAAAGCTGTCTCTCAAAAGTCACCAAAATTCCATAGAAACAATTTCTTTTTTTTTAAAAAAAAAAAGGTAGATCAGAACCCTGTAGAATAGTACATCCGTTTGTGTCCAGTCCTAACYGGCTCCGAGAACCCTTCCTCAAGGGTTTGGTCGGATGGACACCTTCACAGCCCCAGTAGCCCTGACCTAACTGCCCAGTGCAGTGGCAGAGCTTGCCTTTTGTGCCGTGGCTTAGGACCTCCAGCAACTTCCTTAGCTGTAGGAATGCAAATTTGTGTCTCCTTGCAGGCAAGTGTCCCAACCACCAACCTGCAGAGCAGTCTGCATGGAGAGCATTTCTCTTTCCTCCCCTTTCTTCCCTGCCACTGTATCATGCATACAGTAGTAGGGTAACCAGCCTTGGAAAAGGCAGTCAAGGAAATCACTCGTGCTCAGCTGAGTGCCAGGGCTACTGGACCAGCGTGTCAGGTTTTTCTGTCAGTGTGACTCAGTCAGTTTCCTCCGGATTACTTTATAAACATCGGCACCACGTGGGTTTTAAAAGAGGAAAACAAAAAAATGCTTTCCAATAATATTTAGGTAACTGTCATCTAGAGAGTGTTTTGGTCCGTGATCCCAAATAGACGGAGAGATTTTACTGTGGGTAAAACACCTAAGCCCCCAAAGGAGAAGTGTGTGTGTGTGTGTGTGTGTGTGTGTGTGT